>NC_084625.1:1225686-1320686 GCF_033978795.1 Nerophis ophidion
TCTGGTTGTGCTTACCTCATGTACGTATGATTCTGGTTGTGTTTACCTCATGTACGTATGATTCTGGTTGTGTTTACCTCTGTACGTATGATTCTGGTTGTGTTACCTCATGTACGTATGATTCTGGTTGTGTTTACCTCATGTACGTATGATTCTGGTTGCGTTTACCTCATGTACGTATGATTCTGGTGGTGTTTACCTCATGTACGTATGATTCTGGTTGTGTTTACCTCATGTACGTATGATTCTGGTGGTGTTTACCTCATGTACGTATGATTCTGGTGGTGTTTACCTCATGTACGTATGATTCTGGTTGTGTTTACCTCATGTACGTATGATTCTGGTGGTGTTTACCTCATGTACGTATGATTCTGGTGGTGTTTACCTCATGTACGTATGATTCTGGTTGTGTTTACCTCATGTACGTATGATTCTGGTTGTGTTTACCTCATGTACGTATGATTCTGGTGGTGTTTACCTCATGTACGTATGATTCTGGTTGTGTTTACCTCATGTACGTATGATTCTGGTTGTGTTTACCTCATGTACGTATGATTCTGGTGGTGTTTACCTCATGTACGTATGATTCTGGTGGTGTTTACCTCATGTACGTATGATTCTGGTGGTGTTTACCTCATATACGTATGATTCTGGTGGTGTTTACCTCATGTACGTATGATTCTGGTGGTGTTTACCTCATGTACGTATGATTCTGGTTGTGTTTACCTCATGTACGTATGATTCTGGTGGTGTTTACCTCATGTACGTATGATTCTGGTTGTGTTTACCTCATGTACGTATGATTCTGGTTGTGTTTACCTCATGTACGTATGATTCTGGTGGTGTTTACCTCATGTACTAAGTATGATTCTGGTTGTGTTTACCTCATATACGTATGATTCTGGTGGTGTTTACCTCATGTACGTATGATTCTGGTTGTGTTTACCTCATGTACGTATGATTCTGGTTGTGTTTACCTCATGTACGTATGATTCTGGTGGTGTTTACCTCATGTACGTATGATTCTGGTGGTGTTTACCTCATGTACGTATGATTCTGGTGGTGTTTACCTCATGTACGTATGATTCTGGTTGTGTTTACCTCATGTACGTATGATTCTGGTTGTGTTTACCTCATGTACGTATGATTCTGGTTGTGTTTACCTCATGTACGTATGATTCTGGTGGTGTTTACCTCATGTACGTATGATTCTGGTTGTGTTTACCTCATGTACGTATGATTCTGGTGGTGTTTACCTCATGTACGTATGATTCTGGTGGTGTTTACCTCATGTACGTATGATTCTGGTTGTGTTTACCTCATGTACGTATGATTCTGGTTGTGTTTACCTCATGTACGTATGATTCTGGTTGTGTTTACCTCATGTACGTATGATTCTGGTTGTGTTTACCTCATGTACGTATGATTCTGGTGGTGTTTACCTCATGTACGTATGATTCTGGTGGTGTTTACCTCATGTACGTATGATTCTGGTTGTGTTTACCTCATGTACGTATGATTCTGGTGGTGTTTACCTCATGTACGTATGATTCTGGTTGTGTTTACCTCATGTACGTATGATTCTGGTGGTGTTTACCTCATGTACGTATGATTCTGGTGGTGTTTACCTCATGTACGTATGATTCTGGTTGTGTTTACCTCATGTACGTATGATTCTGGTTGTGTTTACCTCATGTACGTATGATTCTGGTGTGTTTACCTCATGTACGTATGATTCTGGTGGTGTTTACCTCATGTACGTATGATTCTGGTGGTGTTTACCTCATGTACGTATGATTCTGGTTGTGTTTACCTCATGTACGTATGATTCTGGTTGTGTTTACCTCATGTACGTATGATTCTGGTGGTGTTTACCTCATGTACGTATGATTCTGGTTGTGTTTACCTCATGTACGTATGATTCTGGTTGTGTTTACCTCATGTACGTATGATTCTGGTTGTGTTTACCTCATGTACGTATGATTCTGGTGGTGTTTACCTCATGTACGTATGATTCTGGTGGTGTTTACCTCATGTACGTATGATTCTGGTTGTGTTTACCTCATGTACGTATGATTCTGGTTGTGTTTACCTCATGTACGTATGATTCTGGTTGTGTTTACCTCATGTACGTATGATTCTGGTTGTGTTTACCTCATGTACGTATGATTCTGGTTGTGTTTACCTCATGTACGTATGATTCTGGTTGTGTTTACCTCATGTACGTATGATTCTGGTTGTGTTTACCTCATGTACGTATGATTCTGGTTGTGTTTACCTCATGTACGTATGATTCTGGTTGTGTTTACCTCATGTACGTATGATTCTGGTTGTGTTTACCTCATGTACGTATGATTCTGGTTGTGTTTACCTCATGTACGTATGATTCTGGTTGTGTTTACCTCATGTACGTATGATTCTGGTTGTGTTTACCTCATGTACGTATGATTCCGGTTGTGTTTACCTCATGTACGTATGATTCTGGTTGTGTTTACCTCATGTACGTATGATTCTGGTTGTGTTTACCTCATGTACGTATGATTCTGGTTGTGTTTACCTCATGTACGTATGATTCTGGTTGTGTTTACCTCATGTACGTATGATTCTGGTTGTGTTTACCTCATGTACGTATGATTCTGGTTGTGTTTACCTCATGTACGTATGATTCTGGTTGTGTTTACCTCATGTACGTATGATTCTGGTTGTGTTTACCTCATGTACGTATGATTCTGGTTGTGTTTACCTCATGTACGTATGATTCTGGTTGTGTTTACCTCATGTACGTATGATTCTGGTTGTGTTTACCTCATGTACGTATGATTCTGGTTGTGTTTACCTCATGTACGTATGATTCCGGTTGTGTTTACCTCATGTACGTATGATTCTGGTTGTGTTTACCTCATGTACGTATGATTCGGTTGTGTTACTCTGTAGTATGTTGGTGTGTTTACCTCATGTACGTATGATTCTGGTTGTGTTTACCTCATGTACGTATGATTCTGGTTGTGTTTACCTCATGTACGTATGATTCTGGTTGTGTTTACCTCATGTACGTATGATTCTGGTTGTGTTTACCTCATGTACGTATGATTCTGGTTGTGTTTACCTCATGTACGTATGATTCGGTTGTGTTTACCTCATGTACGTATGATTCTGGTTGTGTTTACCTCATGTACGTATGATTCTGGTTGTGTTTACCTCATGTACGTATGATTCTGGTTGTGTTTACCTCATGTACGTATGATTCTGGTTGTGTTTACCTCATGTACGTATGATTCTGGTTGTGTTTACCTCATGTACGTATGATTCTGGTTGTGTTTACCTCATGTACGTATGATTCTGGTTGTGTTTACCTCATGTACGTATGATTCTGGTTGTGTTTACCTCATGTACGTATGATTCTGGTTGTGTTTACCTCATGTACGTATGATTCTGGTTGTGTTTACCTCATGTACGTATGATTCTGGTTGTGTTTACCTCATGTACGTATGATTCTGGTTGTGTTTACCTCATGTACGTATGATTCCGGTTGTGTTTACCTCATGTACGTATGATTCGGTTGTGTAATGGTGTGTTTACCTCATGTACGTATGATTCTGGTTGTGTTTACCTCATGTACGTATGATTCTGGTTGTGTTTACCTCATGTACGTATGATTCTGGTTGTGTTTACCTCATGTACGTATGATTCTGGTTGTGTTTACCTCATGTACGTATGATTCTGGTGGTGTTTACCTCATGTACGTATGATTCCGGTTGTGTTTACCTCATGTACGTATGATTCCGGTTGTGTTTACCTCATGTACGTATGATTCTGGTTGTGTTTACCTCATGTACGTATGATTCTGGTTGTGTTTACCTCATGTACGTATGATTCTGGTTGTGTTTACCTCATGTACGTATGATTCTGGTTGTGTTTACCTCATGTACGTATGATTCTGGTTGTGTTTACCTCATGTACGTATGATTCTGGTGGTGTTTACCTCATGTACGTATGATTCTGGTGGTGTTTACCTCATGTACGTATGATTCTGGTGGTGTTTACCTCATATACGTATGATTCTGGTGGTGTTTACCTCATGTACGTATGATTCTGGTGGTGTTTACCTCATGTACGTATGATTCTGGTTGTGTTTACCTCATGTACGTATGATTCTGGTGGTGTTTACCTCATGTACGTATGATTCTGGTGGTGTTTACCTCATGTACGTATGATTCTGGTGGTGTTTACCTCATGTACGTATGATTCTGGTGGTGTTTACCTCATGTACGTATGATTCTGGTTGTGTTTACCTCATGTACGTATGATTCTGGTTGTGTTTACCTCATGTACGTATGATTCTGGTGGTGTTTACCTCATGTACGTATGATTCTGGTTGTGTTTACCTCATGTACGTATGATTCTGGTTGTGTTTACCTCTTGTACGTATGATTCTGGTTGTGTTTACCTCATGTATGTATGATTCTGGTGGTGTTTACCTCATGTACGTATGATTCTGGTTGTGTTTACCTCATATACGTATGATTCTGGTGTGTTTACCTCATGTACGTATGATTCTGGTGGTGTTTACCTCATGTACGTATGATTCTGGTGGTGTTTACCTCATGTACGTATGATTCTGGTGGTGTTTACCTCATGTACGTATGATTCTGGTTGTGTTTACCTCATTTACGTATGATTCTGGTTGTGTTTACCTCTTGTACGTATGATTCTGGTTGTGTTTACCTCATGTACGTATGATTCTGGTTGTGTTTACCTCATGTACGTATGATTCTGGTGGTGTTTACCTCATGTACGTATGATTCTGGTTGTGTTTACCTCATGTACGTATGATTCTGGTTGTGTTTACCTCATGTACGTATGATTCTGGTTGTGTTTACCTCATGTACGTATGATTCCGGTTGTGTTTACCTCATGTACGTATGATTCTGGTTGTGTTTACCTCATGTACGTATGATTCCGGTTGTGTTTACCTCATGTACGTATGATTCTGGTTGTGTTTACCTCATGTACGTATGATTCTGGTTGTGTTTACCTCATGTACGTATGATTCCGGTTGTGTTTACCTCATGTACGTATGATTCTGGTTGTGTTTACCTCATGTACGTATGATTCCGGTTGTGTTTACCTCATGTACGTATGATTCTGGTTGTGTTTACCTCATGTACGTATGATTCCGGTTGTGTTTACCTCATGTACGTATGATTCTGGTTGTGTTTACCTCATGTACGTATGATTCTGGTTGCGTTTACCTCATGTACGTATAATTCTGGTTGTGTTTACCTCATGTACGTATGATTCTGGTTGTGTTTACCTCATGTACGTATGATTCTGGTTGTGTTTACCTCATGTACGTATGATTCTGGTTGCGTTTACCTCATGTACGTATGATTCTGGTTGCGTTTACCTCATGTACGTATAATTCTGGTTGTGTTTACCTCATGTACGTATGATTCTGGTTGTGTTTACCTCATGTACGTATGATTCTGGTTGTGTTTACCTCATGTACGTATGATTCTGGTTGTGTTTACCTCATGTACGTATGATTCCGGTTGTGTTTACCTCATGTACGTATGATTCTGGTTGTGTTTACCTCATGTACGTATGATTCTGGTTGTGTTTACCTCATGTACGTATGATTCCGGTTGTGTTTACCTCATGTACGTATGATTCTGGTTGTGTTTACCTCATGTACGTATGATTCTGGTTGCGTTTACCTCATGTACGTATGATTCTGGTTGCGTTTACCTCATGTACGTATGATTCTGGTTGTGTTTACCTCATGTACGTATGATTCCGGTTGTGTTTACCTCATGTACGTATGATTCTGGTTGTGTTTACCTCATGTACGTATGATTCTGGTTGTGTTTACCTCATGTACGTATGATTCCGGTTGTGTTTACCTAATGTACGTATGATTCTGGTTGTGTTTACCTCATGTACGTATGATTCTGGTTGCGTTTACTTCATGTACGTATGATTCTGGTTGTGTTTACCTCATGTACGTATGATTCTGGTTGTGTTTACCTCATGTACGTATGATTCTGGTTGTGTTTACCTCATGTACGTATGATTCTGGTTGTGTTTACCTCATGTACGTATGATTCTGGTGGTGTTTACCTCATGTACGTATGATTCCGGTTGTGTTTACCTCATGTACGTATGATTCTGGTTGTGTTTACCTCATTTACGTAAGATTCTGGTTGTGTTTACCTCATGTACGTATGATTCTGGTTGTGTTTACCTCATGTACGTATGATTCTGGTTGTGTTTACCTCATGTACGTATGATTCCGGTTGTGTTTACCTCATGTACGTATGATTCCGGTTGTGTTTACCTCATGTACGTATGATTCTGGTTGTGTTTACCTCATGTACGTATGATTCTGGTTGTGTTTACCTCATGTACGTATGATTCTGGTTGTGTTTACCTCATGTACGTATGATTCTGGTTGTGTTTACCTCATGTACGTATGATTCTGGTGGTGTTTACCTCATGTACGTATGATTCCGGTTGTGTTTACCTCATGTACGTATGATTCTGGTTGTGTTTACCTCATGTACGTATGATTCTGGTTGTGTTTACCTCATGTACGTATGATTCTGGTTGTGTTTACCTCATGTACGTATGATTCCGGTTGTGTTTACCTCATGTACGTATGATTCTGGTTGTGTTTACCTCATGTACGTATGATTCTGGTTGTGTTTACCTCATGTACGTATGATTCTGGTTGTGTTTACCTCATGTACGTATGATTCCGGTTGTGTTTACCTCATGTACGTATGATTCTGGTTGTGCTTACCGACCTCAAAGCAATGTAGTATGGCCCCAATAAAAACATTTTTTTGGCAGGAAAATGATAAATGTATTTAGAATCAGGATGAATAACAATCCCAATTTGGATTTTTGTGATGATGATGATGATGATGATGATGATGATGATGGAGTGGTCGTCATGTGTCCTCAGGAACCGGGAGTGAGGACCGTGTTACACTTGGCAACACCAGATTACTGCAAAGACCAGCTTTGAGGTAAGATGTCATTGTTGGTGTTTTTGAACTTCCAGCTCAGACCAAGGTGAGGTTTGTACTACCGGTTTCCCCAGGGGGCGTGGTCAGGGGCGTGGTGACCGTAACGTCATCAAATAATTGCCCAGTTTCCTCTTAAAATGTGCACCTTCTGTAGATGGCTGTATATCTTATGTCCACATCACAGACATGCTGACAGTGGTGTGAGTCTTGTTTGCATCATGTTTTGGGTAATCAAAGTTTTTTTTTCGGGGTCAAGTTTCCAGTACATCACTTGTCAATAGTACAAAATTGGCGATACATATTTTGATTCCTACTGTAACGACCTGCTAATGTTTAATGTTCCTGTGGTTTGCCTTTGAAGTCCCTTTTTTCCACCTTTGTAAACACACCTTATGTGCCTGAAAGGTAATTGGTGGAGAATGAGGAAGTGTTGTTCTAGTGTCGGACAGGAAGTGCGGACTCACCTCACCGAGACTAAAGTGTGTTTGGGGACCGCTGTCTTATATTACTTCAATCTGTTTTCAAGTACAAAAACAAAACATATTTTCAAGGTGTGGCGCTAATACAAATGTTGCGGCCGTCTGCCACATACTTACTACTCCTTACTAAAAATAATAATCACAATTGTGAATAAATGTAAATCCAGTGCTTCAACTGATTGATACGACCTTAACCTGGTTCTCCTCTGATTGTGGGGCCGTGTGACCCCTGGCAACATGCTTTATCAGTATCATACTTCAGTATCACACAGCAAAACGTGCTCATTTTGATTAAATAATATTTATACATATTTGCACAAATTATTTTATTTGTAGGTTAAATTGTAAATAGATTGAACGTATTATAATTAATTGAGTTTGATTTAACATTTTAGTATCAAATGTGACAAAAAATGCTTATAGTTTAAAAAAATGATTTAATTATTTCAGGTAAATTGATGCACTGTTAGTCAAAAAAAAAAAAAAAGAAGTTAATAAAGCTATTTGTCATGTTTCATGTGTCAGGTAAAATATGACCAACAGGGCCACATGAATCCCTTTCAGGGTGGAGAACAAGCACAACAAATGTAGCTTGGAGTCTACAATTTCCTCATTTTCACGGTTTATTGTTGATCAAAATCAAACGAATATCGCCCAGTCAGGCTGGACGATGTGGCGGAAAACTGTATCACGATATCAGTGTTCTGTATCGGTCCATATCGATAATTATTGACATTTTAATGACCTATAGAAAATAAGGTCAGGAAGTAAAAGAAATGTCAACACAAGCATGGAAAACAAACAATGTCAACAAAATATCAAAATCACTTCACAATGAGATCTTAAAAGTAAGGAATATCCAAGAAATGTTTCATAAAGTGTGAGAAAATAGTGCAAAGTGTGAGAAAGTAAACATAGCGTCTGTGTAACATTCATTTGCCCTGTTATTCTTATTTAACTACGGAAAGGATTTTTTTGTTATGCAGTAATTGTTTAAATAGTATTAATATATAGTTGATACTGTTACCTGATTGGCTGTTAGGGTGTCACGCCCACTGATCAGTCATCACTTCCTGTGTTGCTAGGTTACCAAAGAGTGAGTGCCTTTGTTCATGCAACCAACCTTGCTTCCATACTTCCTGTTTCTTCAAACCACAGAATGTTAAATATATACTGTACATTCATCACGTGTCTATCGCCATATATATATATATATATATATATATATATATATATATATATACATACATACATACATATTGGGCTTCACGGTGGAAGAGGGGTTAGTGCGTCTGCCTCACAATACGAAGTTCCAGCAGTCCTGGGTTCAAATCCAGGCTCGGGATCTTTCTGTGTGGAGTTTGCATGTTCTCCCCGTGAATGCGTGGGTTCCCTCCGGGTACTCCGGCTTCCTCCCACCTCCAAAGACATGCACCTGGGGATAGGTTGATTGGCAACACTAAATGGTCCCTAGTGTGTGAATGTGAGTGTGAATGTTGTCTGTCTATCTGTGTTGGCCCTGCGATGAGGTGGCGACTTGTCCAAGGTGTACCCTGCCTTCCGCCCGATTGTAGCTGAGATAGGCGCCAGCGCCCCCCGCGACCCCGAAAGGGAATAAGCGGTAGAAAATGGATGGATGGATGGACATACATATTGATCCTTTTTTTTACATTTGATTAGTCAATTAACCGACGATTAATGAAAATTCCCTTCTGGCCTTTGTGCTCCAAATAAGCGGTAGTCATGACAACCGCTTTAAAACTCTCCAACATCCACACACTCCACTCACCCTGGACATTAAAACTAAGTTCGAGTTTTACAAAAAATTCCAGGAATTCCCAGTTTTTACCGCTTCCCTGGAAAGTTGTCGCAATCCACATTTTCAACCGTTTGTGACCATTCCACCCTCAAAACATTCCTCTGGGTTAGGACAAGAAATGTTCCACATTTTTATGGACAAATTTCCCTTTTTCCCTGAAAATTCCAGTTCTGAAATAGCCACTCTCAATTCAAACTGTTACTACGTCAACATTTTTCAACACCAACCCATGCATGTCATCTAGGACCATTGTGCTAGCATCAATACTTTCAAAAATACACGGTTTTCCCAAATTTCCAGGAGAATGGACGTACTCGTAGATCTACAATAGCCTGGATTCTCAAAATGTTGCCCCCTTTTTTTTTTTACCCGATTCCGACCTTTCAACCATCACCCACACTACTACTCGTCACATATGTCCAATGCTGAACATGTTTTCCCTTTCCCCAAATTCAGGGATTTCCCCAGAATTTCTGGTAACTTTCTCCCCAATGACAAAGGGAAATATAAAATAATAAGAATAATTATAATAATTATAATTATAATAATACTAGATTTTATTTTTAAAAAGCACTTGACATTGAGAAAACAACCTCAAAGTGCTACAGTGTATTACAAAACATAAAAATAAAGAAGCTAACAAAAATAAATACAAATACAATCTAGAACAGTATGAATATATCAAAAAAAGGGTTGTTAAGCCTTTTAAAAAAAAAAAAAAAAAGCATCCACAGTCTGTGGTACCCTCAGGTGGTCAGGGAGACCGTTCCACAGACTGGGAGCGGCGGAGCAGAAAACCCGGTCTCTCATTGTTCGTAGCTTTGTCCTCGGAGGTCAGCCTGTGGTGTGAAGGATTTGGGGGTGAGCAGTTCTTTGAGGTAAAAGGGGGCATTTCCGTGGAGGCACTGGTGAGTTATTAGGGAGACTTTGTATTCAATCCTTAGTGGAACAGGAAGCCAGTGAGGGGATTTGAGAATTGGTGTGATGTGGTCGTATTTCTGCAGTGTCATCAGGATCCTAGCAAGCTACAAACTACTTTTTAAACATTTTTATTTCCATCCATTTTCCATCCATTTTCTACCGCTTATTCCCTTTTGGGGTCGCAGGGGGCGCTGGCGCCTATCTCAGCTACATGCAACCAAAAAATGTTTGATAAAATGAATAAAAACATCTTACATGTTTATAAAAATAACATTAAAAAAATGTAAGACAATACTAAAAAGTCTAAAAACTAATTTGGCAGAGTTTGTTGTGAGCAAGATGCTACAATAAGTCACCATGCCAGAAAAGTAGTTCCTCGGCATTAGCTCTTCCAAGGACAACGTGGCTTCAGCTTGGTTATTCTTCAAGTCACGGAATGTCAATGGAGCGTGGATGAAATGACCTGCATTGTTAGCCGCCTTGCACTATCAGTTGTTTACTATTTAGAAGGTGCAGATTGTTATTGTGGATAACGGGAAACATTCCCCTTGAAATAAGCTGATGTTCTACCAGCTGAAGTATGACTTTTCTTTGCATGCTCAGCTTGCACAAGGACTTGTGCTTTGGAGCGGAGACGCCAGCTGGAGTCTGCAATGATTTAGATCTTCTTCTGCTCCAGGATCTCCCCAAAGGTGAGTTTCAGCTCTGCTTTGGGATTCTTGACACTGCACCGTCTTCCACTCTTTCCAGAATGAAAGTTCTTTACAATGGTGCCTCGGACTGGAGTCCAAAAGACTTCCGATGAAAGGGCCAAAGTCCAAGTGGTCTACACACAACAAAAAAAGTTGGACATTACTTCCTAATGGTGGCACAAATGTAGTTTCACTCTGACGTGCGCGTCAAACTGGGCTTTGTGGTGATGTCACACCAACATGGGGTCAGAAGTGATGTCACACCAACATGGGGTCAGAAGTGATGTCACACCAACATGTGGTCAGAAGTGATGTCACACCAACATGGGGTCAGAAGTGATGTCACACCAACATGGGGTCAGAAGTGATGTCACACCAACACGGGGTCAGAAGTGATGTCACACCAACACGGGGTCAGAAGTGATGTCACACCAACATGGGGTCAGAAGTGATGTCACACCAACATGGGCTCAGAAGTGATGTCACACCAACGTGGGGTCAGAAGTGATGTCACACCAACATGGGGTCAGAAGTGATGTCACACCAACGTGGGGTCAGAAGTGATGTCACCCCAACGTGGGGTCAGAAGTGATGTCACACCAACATGGGGTCAGAAGTGATGTCACACCAACATGGGGTCAGAAGTGATGTCACACCAACATGGGGTCAGAAGTGATGTCACACCAACATGGGGTCAGAAGTGATGTCACACCAACATGGGGTCAGAAGTGATGTCACACCAAGATGGGGTCAGAAGTGATGTCACACCAAGATGGGGTCAGAAGTGATGTCACACCAACATGGGGTCAGAAGTGATGTCACACCAACATGGGGTCAGAAGTGATGTCACACCAACATTGGGTCAGAAGTGATGTCACACCAACATGGGGTCAGAAGTGATGTCACACCAACATGGGGTCAGAAGTGATGTCACACCAACATGGGCTCAGAAGTGATGTCACACCAACATGGGCTCAGAAGTGATGTCACACCAACATGGGGTCAGAAGTGATGTCACACCAACATGGGCTCAGAAGTGATGTCACACCAACATGGGGTCAGAAGTGATGTCACACCAACATGGGGTCAGAAGTGATGTCACACCAACATGGGGTCAGAAGTGATGTCACGCCAACATGGGGTCAGAAGTGATGTCACACCAACATGGGGTCAGAAGTGATGTCACACCAACATGGGGTCAGAAGTGATGTCACACCAACATGGGGTCAGAAGTGATGTCACACCAACATGGGGTCAGAAGTGATGTCACACCAACATGGGGTCAGAAGTGATGTCACACCAACATGGGCTCAGAAGTGATGTCACACCATCATGGGGTCAGAAGTGATGTCACACCAACATGGGGTCAGAAGTGATGTCACACCAACGTGGAGTTAGAAGTTCCACAAAGAAACAAAAACTAGAAGAAAAAAGCATGATTACAAAGTGGTAATATTGCAGCTTCGAATCAGACGGGCAATATGAGCCCATCAACAGGAGTGAGAATTGCGTCATCACCTATATTTTACCCATGTTTTAAAAAAAATCCTGTTTTTCCTGAAATACCCACAGTTCTAGTAAATTCCCATTCAAATGAACTGCACTTATTTAGTACATACCATATTTCCTTGAATTGCCGCCAGGTATATAGTATGCACCTGCCTAGAATTACTGCCGGGTCAAACTCGTTTCGCTAAATATTTAGCACATGCTTAGCATTACCGCCGGCTCAGGATTAACGTTGGGTCAAACTCATTTCGCAAAATATTATTTTTATTAGCGCATGTCTAGAATTTCCACCGGGTCAAACTCGTCACGTCACGAGTGACACTTCACCTGTCGTCATTTTCAAAATGGAGGAGGCTGATTTCAATCATTTGAAATGGCATAAAGGGAAGAAGATTAAGAGCTATTCAGTAGGATTTAAGGTCCAAGCTATTGAATATGCTAAAAAGAACAGTAAGCAGCTATGTTTTATTAATATACCGTAGCTGCGTGTGTCAAATATGAGTCATTAAATGACACCGGCCTCCTGGTGGTAGAGGGCGCTAGTGATCCTTCTTGCGACTACTCGGCTGCAGAAGAAGTGACAACAAGCAGCGATCGTTTATTTTTTCCTCTCGCTTGCACTTTTAACATGGAGGATTACATATCTAAAATAAAACGCTTTTCTAAACTGGACTTTCAATGGAAGCAGGAGGTAATAAAGGAAGATCTCCATCGAGACAGAGAGACTTTTAAAAGTGAAGAAAGATAAGGAAGACTTCTATAAACAAGTTATTGATGCTTTTGATCAGAAGGAGCTGCACATGGACTTCATTTATAAGTAAAGGTAAGACCATAATACTGTTTTTTTTAATTAAATGTGCTTTTCATGATGGTGTCCTTACATCACACTCAAATTTATAAGCGCAGGCCTAAATTTACCGCATGCCTTTGGTAAGTGCCGGAGTGAGAAGAGGTTTTAAATTAATTAGCGCCCCGGCGGCAATTCAAGGAAACTTTTTTTTTTTACCTGATTAAGATCCTTTCAAGCCTCCACCCACACCATGTTGCCAAAAGTATTTGTCCACCTGCCTTGACTTACATATGAAGTAGAAGTGTCATCCCAGTCCTAACCCATAGGGTTCAATATGACCTTTTACAGCTATTACAGCTTCAACTCTTCTGGGAAGGCTGTCCACAAGGTTGCAGAGTGAGTTTTAAGCAATTTTCTACCATTCTTCCAAAAGCGCATTGATGAGGTCACACACTGAAGGCCTGGATCTCAGTCTCAGTTCTAATTCACCCCAAAGGTGTTCTATCGGGTTCAGGTCAGGACTCTGTGCAGGCCAGTCAAGTTCATCCCCACCAGACTCTTGTCGTCCATGTCTTTATGGACCTTGCTTTGTGCACTGGTGCACAGTCATGTTGGAAGAGGAAAGGGCCCGCTCCAAACTGTTCCCACGTGGAATTGTCCAAAACTTTTTGGTATCCTGGAGCATTCAAAGTTCCTTTGACTGGAATTTAGGGGCCAAGCCCAACTCCTGAAAAACAACCACACACCATAATTCCTCCTCCACCAAATTTCACACTCTACACAATGCAGTTGGAAATGTAGCGTTCTCCTGGCAACCTCCAAACCCAGACTGGTCATCAGTCCAGAGAAGGTGTCTCCACTGCTCTAGAGTCCAGTGGTGATGTCCTTTACACCACTGCATCCCATGCTTTGCATTGGACTTGGTGATGTATGGCTTAGATGCAGCTGCCCGGCCATGGAAGGCCATTCCGTGCAGCTCTCAGCGTCCTGTACGTGGGCTAATTGGAAGGTGACATGAAGTTTGGAGCTGTGTAGCAAGTGAGTGTGCAGAAAGTCTTTGCACTATGCTGACCTCTCTGTCACTTTACCTGGCCTACCACTTGCTGGCTGAGTTGCTGTTGTTCCCAAACTCTTCACTTTCCTTATCATAAAGTTAACTTTGGGATATTTAGAAGCCAGGAAATTTCAGGACTGGATTTGTTGCACAGGTGGCATCCTGTGACAGTTCCACGCTGGAAATCACTGAGAGCGGCCCATTCTTTCACAAACAGTCTCCATGCCTAAGTGCTTGATTTGATACATCGGGCCAAGTGATTAGTGACTCCATACTTGCCAACCTTGAGACCTCCGATTTCAGGGGCTGGAGGGCGTGGTTGGGCGAGAGGCGTGGTTGGGGGAGGGGCGTGGTTGGGCGAGAGGCGTGGTTGGGGGAGGGGTGTTGTTGGGGGCGTGGTAAAGAGCGGAGGAGTATATTTACAGCTATCCAATCCATCCATTTCTACCGCTTATTCCCTTTGGGGACGCGGGGGGCGCTGGTGCCTATCTCAGTTACAATCGGGCGGAAGGCGGTGTACACCCTGGACAAGTCGCCACCTCATGGCAGTATGTGTAGAAATCTTTATTTATAATTGAATCAATTGTTTATTTTCCAACAAGTTTTTAGTTATTTTTATATCTTTTTTTCCAAATAGTTCAAGAAGGACCACTACAAGTGAGCGAGATTTTGCACTGTTATACAATTTAATAAATCAGAAACTGCTGTATTTTACTTTTTTATCTCTTTTTTTCCAACCAAAAATGCCTGCTCTGATTACGCTTACTTGAATTAAAAAAATGTTCACAGGGCTTAAATCACTGAAAAAAAGGTTAAGAACCACTGTTGTAAAAGCCGTAGATATAATTGTCACATATGCATGAACAGTAGATGGCAGTATTGTCTTGTTTAAGAGTGTCACAACATTGCTGTTTGCGGCAGACCAACTGCTTCACGGTAGACAAAAACGTTACTGCTGTTGTTGTGTGTTGTTAATGAAACTGCCTAACAATAAACCCACATAAGAAACCAAGAACTCGCTCTCGATCATTCTACAGTTATAACGTCATATTGTTTATATTTTGGGAAAGCGGATGTGAAAACAGGCTGTCGACACGTCACTCGGGTCCACGTGGAGCTGGAGGGGGCGTGGCCTCCAGCTCCGCCGGAATTTCGGGAGATTTCCGGGAGAAAATTTGTCCCGGGAGGTTTTCGGGTGAGGCGCTGAATTTGGGGAGTCTCCTGGGTAATCTGTGAGGGTTGGCAAGTATGACTGACTCTCGTCATTTGGATGGCTGGACACCAGACTTTTGTTGTGCACGTCGAACACAGAAAATGTTGTACCTTGCATGGAAACTCTTTCGTACTTCCGGAATTCCTGGTCATTTTCTCCCTATGACAAAATACAATTGTAAGCGTTCCAACACACTCCACTCACCCTGGACATTCAGTTGCAAGTTGTATTCTGAAACAGTTTCCCACCCTGTGTTTAGTTTCAGAGTTGAGGAAACGCTTTGAAGGTGTGACCGGGAGCCGCAGTGACTGGGAAATGAAAAGGTAGGAAGACCAAGGCCACGGTGTTACTGGTAGCGGTGACGTCATGGTGTTGACCGTGTGCTCAGGAAGGAGCGTATGGCTCGGCGACTGGAGGGCGTGGAGGACCAGGTGGCCAACAGAGTCCTGGAAGAGGACACACCGCGGTACACCAGAGCGTCAGACCCTTGTGAGCCTCGTGTTGGTGAGACGCCGTCAATCACGTCTTTTCTCTGCCACCCGCTGACTGGTCTACCTTCACTTCAAGGCCTGCTGCAAAGGTGCCACACTGCGGGATTTGAACGCCCAGAAATGCCGGAGCGACAGTCCGGAGTACAATGCAGGTCTGATGCCAAGGTCGCTGGTCCCTTGGATCACGTCCTCACTTCCTCTCCCGCCAAAGCTCCCGAGTTAGAGTCCAAAGCTGAACGCATCGCTCGCTACAAGGCGGAGCGCCGTCGGCAACTGGCTGAGCGCTACGGCATCTCCTTGGACCTGGAGCCGGACGTGGACTACCCGGCCCGCTGCAGTGGCACTCGCCACGAGTCCGAGGGGTCAGAGAGGCGCAGGAAAGAGGAGTTTGACCGGGAAGAAGGAGGTGGAGTGGTGAGCAGAGCCCACCACAGCCCCTCTGACCCCACCTACCATACCCCCCGGACCAGAGTGGACTCGTCCTCAGAGAGGGAGCGAGTCTTGAACCTGGAGAACCGACGCAGAGGAGCAGTCCCTCAGCCGCCCTACATGGACGTGTCCTCGCGGCCTGCCAAGGAGCACGCCGCCGCAGCCGTGCCGCCCGGCTCGCCCGAGTGGAGTGGACCCCGGTCTCTGAGCTCGCCCAAGTCGAGTGGACCCCGGTCTCTGAGCTCGCCCAAGTCGAGTGGACCCCGGTCTCTGAGCTCGCCCGGCGTCGTCTGCCAGGAGCATCACGGACTCAGCAGACAAGGGTGAGTCCTCTTGTTTTCCTCTCAAAACCACCAAATGTAGATCTGACCAAGACCTCTCCACTTACTTTCCACAACCTGTGACAAAACACCTGGGCAAAATGGGGCCCGTGGGCCACATGCGGGGCCCATTGACATTTTCAATGCGGCCCCGCCAGATGTTCTACGTCTGTGTGCGTGTGTGCATGTGTGCGTGTGTGTGTGTGTTTGTTTTTGGAAGAGGCGCCGCTGAACATGAAATAAGTCCAGAAAAGTCAGTTCTCATCACAATTAAAACTTGCTGTGCTTCAAGGTTAGTGAGTTATTTTTAAACATCCCCAGAGGACTGTACACATTAAAACTGAAAGGTTCAAACTAATAACAACAATATCACAATAAGTACAGAACAATCTGTAAATAAAACAGTTAAAAAGGCAAAAAATAGTCAAAACGTGCAAAAATAAAGATGTCCATCTTAGATTTAAAAGTCTCAAAAGATGTTGCAGTTCTGAGATTCAGAGGCCAGAAGGTCTTCAGTCTGCTGTTCAGGATTAATATTCTTTTTTTTTTTCCACAATTTTTTTTTAAATTAATTAATAAAACATTTTATCGAACAACAAACTTCTATCCACAATGTACATAAAAGTCAAAGCACTTTCAACATATTCAACAACTTTCCACGTCAGGTTGAGCAAATATGACTTGAAATAAACATGTCAAGGAAAGGAAATAAAAGCAAATGCAAATGTAGTGTTAAAAATAGTCATAATAAACAATAGGATAAAATTCAAAAAGACAAAAAAAAGGGCTAATTTAAATCAGGTGAGATTTTTTTCGATAAAGATATCAATTAAAGGGACTGTTGTTCCTTTCATAATGTTTTAATTGATAATAAGAAAACATAGGTTTTACTTCAGAAATCAACATTTATGTAGAAAATATTGTGCTTGGAGCATAAAAGTGTGGACAAACATGTATAAATATTTCAAATGTTGATCTCTTTTATTGTGAAAGGGGACATCTCCGCCCCCTTGTCTCTCAGCCAATCACTGATCTCCTCCCAAACACTCACATTCCACACAGGATTGATTCAAAGTTTGTAAAAGGAGGTCACACTGAATGTCCTGAGAGATGAAAGTTTGTAAAAGGAAGCTGGAATGCATGTCCTGAGAGATGAGAGACGGGTGTGCTGGTAGAAAAGCTCTGAGTGTGAACTGAGCACAATATTGGTTCTCCCTCCACTGATCCAGTACAAGGACACAGCTGTGCTCTGATTGGTTCCTTCAGACCGATGCAGAGGGCGACACCCACTCCCTAATCAACTGGCCATCCAGGTACACCTGAGCTGGGCGTGTGACATCCTCACTCTCCTGATTCTTTCTTTTCGGTGTGACACTCCTTTATAGTCATGTTCATACCAGTGTGACACTCCTTTATTGTCATGTTCATACCAGTGTGACACTCCTTTATAGTCATGTTCATACCAGTGTGACACTCCTTTATAGTCATGTTCATACCAGTGTGACACTCCTTTATTGTCATGTTCATACCAGTGTGACACTCCTTTATCGTCATGTTCATACCAGTGTGACACTCCTTTATAGTCATGTTCATACCAGTGTGACACTCCTTTATCTTCATGTTCATACCAGTGTGACACTCCTTTATAGTCATGTTCATACCAGTGTGACACTCCTTTATCTTCATGTTCACACCAGTGTGACACTCCTTTATCTTCATGTTCATACCAGTGTGACACTCCTTTATTGTCATGTTCATACCAGTGTGACACTCCTTTATAGTCATGTTCATACCAGTGTGACACTCCTTTATTGTCATATTCATACCAGTGTGACACTCCTTTATTGTCATGTTCATACCAGTGTGACACTCCTTTATTGTCATGTTCATACCAGTGTGACACTCCTTTATAGTCATGTTCATACCAGTGTGACACTCCTTTATAGTCATGTTCATACCAGTGTGACACTCCTTTATAGTCATGTTCATACCAGTGTGACACTCCTTTATAGTCATGTTCATACCAGTGTGACACTCCTTTATTGTCATGTTCATACCAGTGTGACACTCCTTTATTGTCATGTTCATACCAGTGTGACACTCCTTTATAGTCATGTTCATACCAGTGTGACACTCCTTTATCTTCATGTTCATACCAGTGTGACACTCCTTTATCTTCATGTTCACACCAGTGTGACACTCCTTTATCTTCATGTTCATACCAGTGTGACACTCCTTTATTGTCATGTTCATACCAGTGTGACACTCCTTTATTGTCATGTTCATACCAGTGTGACACTCCTTTATAGTCATGTTCATACCAGTGTGACACTCCTTTATTGTCATGTTCATACCAGTGTGACACTCCTTTATTGTCATGTTCATACCAGTGTGACACTCCTTTATAGTCATGTTCATACCAGTGTGACACTCCTTTATAGTCATGTTCATACCAGTGTGACACTCCTTTATAGTCATGTTCATACCAGTGTGACACTCCTTTATAGTCATGTTCATACCAGTGTGACACTCCTTTATTGTCATGTTCATACCAGTGTGACACTCCTTTATTGTCATGTTCATACCAGTGTGACACTCCTTTATAGTCATGTTCATACCAGTGTGACACTCCTTTATCTTCATGTTCATACCAGTGTGACACTCCTTTATTGTCATGTTCATACCAGTGTGACACTCCTTTATAGTCATGTTCATACCAGTGTGACACTCCTTTATCTTCATGTTCATACCAGTGTGACACTCCTTTATCTTCATGTTCATACCAGTGTGACACTCCTTTATAGTCATGTTCATACCAGTGTGGCACTCCTTTATTGTCATGTTCATACCAGTGTGACACTCCTTTATTGTCATGTTCATACCAGTGTGACACTCCTTTATAGTCATGTTCATACCAGTGTGACACTCCTTTATAGTCATGTTCATACCAGTGTGACACTCCTTTATAGTCATGTTCATACCAGTGTGACACTCCTTTATTGTCATGTTCATACCAGTGTGACACTCCTTTATAGTCATGTTCATACCAGTGTGACACTCCTTTATCTTCATGTTCATACCAGTGTGACACTCCTTTATCTTCATGTTCATACCAGTGTGACACTCCTTTATTGTCATGTTCGTACCAGTGTGACACTCCTTTATAGTCATGTTCATACCAGTGTGACACTCCTTTATCTTCATGTTCATACCAGTGTGACACTCCTTTATCTTCATGTTCATACCAGTGTGACACTCCTTTATAGTCATGTTCATACCAGTGTGACACTCCTTTATAGTCATGTTCATACCAGTGTGACACTCCTTTATAGTCATGTTCATACCAGTGTGACACTCCTTTATAGTCATGTTCATACCAGTGTGACACTCCTTTATAGTCATGTTCATACCAGTGTGACACTCCTTTATCGTCATGTTCATACCAGTGTGACACTCCTTTATAGTCATGTTCATACCAGTGTGACACTCCTTTATAGTCATGTTCATACCAGTGTGACACTCCTTTATCTTCATGTTCATACCAGTGTGACACTCCTTTATAGTCATGTTCATACCAGTGTGACACTCCTTTATAGTCATGTTCATACCAGTGTGACACTCCTTTATCTTCATGTTCATACCAGTGTGACACTCCTTTATAGTCATGTTCATACCAGTGTGACACTCCTTTATAGTCATGTTCATACCAGTGTGACACTCCTTTATCGTCATGTTCATACCAGTGTGACACTCCTTTATAGTCATGTTCATACCAGTGTGACACTCCTTTATAGTCATGTTCATACCAGTGTGACACTCCTTTATAGTCATGTTCATACCAGTGTGACACTCCTTTATAGTCATGTTCATACCAGTGTGACACTCCTTTATCTTCATGTTCATACCAGTGTGACACTCCTTTATAGTCATGTTCATACCAGTGTGACACTCCTTTATCTTCATGTTCATACCAGTGTGACACTCCTTTATAGTCATGTTCATACCAGTGTGACACTCCTTTATAGTCATGTTCATACCAGTGTGACACTCCTTTATCGTCATGTTCATACCAGTGTGACACTCCTTTATAGTCATGTTCATACCAGTGTGACACTCCTTTATAGTCATGTTCATACCAGTGTGACACTCCTTTGTAGTCATGTTCATACCAGTGTGACACTCCTTTATAGTCATGTTCATACCAGTGTGACACTCCTTTATAGTCATGTTCATACCAGTGTGACACTCCTTTATTGTCATGTTCATACCAGTGTGACACTCCTTTATAGTCATGTTCATACCAGTGTGACACTCCTTTATCTTCATGTTCATACCAGTGTGACACTCCTTTATAGTCATGTTCATACCAGTGTGACACTCCTTTATCTTCATGTTCATACCAGTGTGACACTCCTTTATAGTCATGTTCATACCAGTGTGACACTCCTTTATCTTCATGTTCATACCAGTGTGACACTCCTTTATTGTCATGTTCATACCAGTGTGACACTCCTTTATAGTCATGTTCATACCAGTGTGACACTCCTTTATCTTCATGTTCATACCAGTGTGACACTCCTTTATCGTCATGTTCATACCAGTGTGACACTCCTTTATAGTCATGTTCATACCAGTGTGACACTCCTTTATAGTCATGTTCATACCAGTGTGACACTCCTTTATAGTCATGTTCATACCAGTGTGACACTCCTTTATAGTCATGTTCATACCAGTGTGACACTCCTTTATTGTCATGTTCATACCAGTGTGACACTCCCTCATCAGTGTATTAATATTCATATTTGCACTTCCTGCAGTGTTGCATTACCAAGACCTTCTACTCAGCAACCGTGTACCACGGTGTAGCCCTGTTTACCTCGGTGTAACACTGTGTATTTTGGTGTAACCATGTGGACCTCGGCATAATCCCGTGGACCTCAAGATAATCGCGTGGGCCTCGATATAACCCCTCGTACTTCGGCATAACCCCGTAGACCTCCGGATAACCGTGTGGACCTCGGTATAACTCCGTGGACCTCAACATAACCTCGGCGTAATCCCGTGGGCCTCGGTATAATCGCGTGGACCGTGGTGTAACCCCGTGGACCTCTGTTTAACCCCATGGACTTCGGGATAATTGCATGGACCTCGGCATAACCCCGTGGACCTCGATATAACCCCTCGTACCTCGGGATAATCGCATGGACGTCTGCATAACCCCGTGGACCTCGGCATAGTCCCGTGGACCTCGGCATAGTCCCGTGGACCTCGGTATAACCGTGTGGACCTCGATATAACCCTGTGGACCTCGGTGTAACCCCATATGCATCAGGATAATTGCATGGACGTCTGTAAAACCCCGTGGACCTCGGTATAACCCAATGGACCTCGGTGTAACCCCATGGGCCTTGGGATAATTGCGTGGACCTTGGAATAACCCCGTGGACCTCGGTATAACCCCATGGACCTCAGTATAAACCAGTGTATCTGGGCATAACCCCGTGGACCTCGGCATAACCCCGTGGACCTCGATATAACTTCTCGTACCTCGGGATAATTGCATGGACCTCGGCATAACCTCGTGGACCTCAGCATAACCCTGTGGACCTTGATATAACCCTGTGGACCTCGATATAACCCCGTGGACCTCGGTGTAACCCCATATGCATCAGGATAATTGCATGGACGTCTGTAAAACCCCGTGGACCTCGGTATAACCCAATGGACCTCGGTGTAACCCCGTGGGCCTTGGGATAATTGCGTGGACCTTGGAATAACCCCGTGGACCTCGGTATAACCCCATGGACCTCAGTATAAACCAGTGTATCTGGGCATAACCCCGTGGACCTCGATATAACCCCTTGTACCTCGGGATAATTGCATGGACCTCGGCATAACCCCGTGGACCTCGATATAACCCCTCGGGATAAACGCATGGACCTCGGTATAACCCTGTGGACCTCGATATAACCCTGTGGACCTCGGTGTAACCCCATATGCATCAGGATAATTGCATGGACGTCTGTAAAACCCCGTTGACCTCGGTATAACCCAATGGACCTCGGTGTAACCCCGTGGGCCTTGGGATAATTGCGTGGACCTTGGAATAACCCCGTGGACCTCGGTATAAACCAGTGTATCTGGGCATAACCCCGTGGACCTCGATATAACCCCTTGTACCTCGGGATAATTGCATGGACCTCGGCATAACCCCGTGGACCTCGATATAACCCCTCGGGATAAACGCATGGACCTCGGCATAAACCCGTGGACCTCGGCATAGTCCCGTGGACCTCGGTATAACCCTGTGGACCTCGATATAACCCTGTGGACCTCGGTGTAACCCCATATGCATCAGGATAATTGCATGGACGTCTGTAAAACCCCGTGGACCTCGGTATAACCCAATGGACCTCGGTGTAACCCCGTGGGCCTTGGGATAATTGCGTGGACCTTGGAATAACCCCGTGGACCTCGGTATAACCCCATGGACCTCAGTATAAACCAGTGTATCTGGGCATAACCCCGTGGACCTCGATATAACCCCTCGTACCTCGGGATAATCGCATGGACCTCGGCATAACCCCGTGGACCTCGGTATAACCGTGTGGACCTCGGTGTAACCCCAGGTGCATGAGGATAATTGCGTGGACATCTGTAAAACCCCGTGGACCTCGGTGTAACCCCGTTGGCCTCGGGATAATTGCGTGGACCTCGGTATAACCAAGTGTATCTGGGCATAACCTCGTGGACCTCGGCATAACCCCGTGGACCTCGATATAACCCCTCGTACCTTGGCATAATCGCATGGACCTCGGCATAATCGCATGGACCTCGGCATAACCCCGTGGACCTCGGTATAACCGTGTGGACCTCGATATAACCCAGGGGATCTCGATATAACCCCGTGGACCTCGGCATAACTTGTCTCTAACAGTGGTTTAGCTTGTTCGTTAACGTTATCTTAGCTTGTCTTTAACATTGTATTAGATTTTGGGGGTGATCTGGATCACCGTCTGCATTCAGCTCATTTAAATAAAAAGTAAGTACATGTGGGAGTTCTTTGATGTTTTCTTGAGTATCAAAGGTTTTTGTCTTCAAGAACATGACGTCATATTTTTGAAGTCGTACAATTGTACAAGGTTAGGTTGTATTTCTGCCCCACTCGTCAGGTCTTATCGGGTCCTTCAAGTGAGGGATGAGACAAAAACTAGGCGCAGTTCCTGAAGTATTAACCGGACTTTTGTCTCCCTGAAGAGTCCGAGTTAGGGAGAAGCTTGCGAAGGAAGAACGTCGCTACAGGAGCGCGGACGTGGTGGAAGGTCCTGTGTCCCGCAGACTGGTTCCTCCACCAGGAGGTCCAGATCTTGCTTACCTGTCCATGGCCTCCAGTGACCCGGACGAAGACCTGGGTGGTGTCCGGACACAAGGTCTACTGAGGAGCAGGAGGGCGGTGCTGCCCTCGGAGGTCCGTCGCAGGGAGAAGAGCACCGAGGACCCCTGTGGAGGACGGGGGGATGACGAGACCGGGACCTCCGGGCTCCTCCGGCTGGGTGGGGAAGACCCCGGAAGAAGAACCAGAAGGGAAACCCCCAAGCTCTCCAAGCCCACAGAAGACGTGAGGAGCAGAGAGACCGAGGACCGCGTCCAACAAACCTCTGCCGGTCACGTCCAGCCTGGAGCGGTGCCGTCAGCGGGGGGCGCCACGGACCACGCGGCCAACACCACCGCCGCACGGGAGGAAGGCGGCTGTGCGCCCTTTGGGGAGCCCTGGCGGCTGCAGCAAAATAAGGAAGAGATGCCCCAGGACCGAATGGTGTCTGTGGCCCAGCTCAGACATTCCTACTTGAAGAAAACCTGCACACCTCCCAGCACACGCAGAGCTGAGCTGTAGGTGCAGCATGCTAGCATGCTAACATCATCTTTAGCTAACACCTGCTCCGTCGCTAACCTTAGCTTAGCTTGTCTCTAACCTTGGCTTAGCTTGTTCGTTAATGTTAGCTTAGCTTGTTCGTTAATGTTAGATTAGCTTGTTCGTTAATGTTAGCTTAGCTTGTTCGTTAATGTTAGCTTAGCTTGTTCGTTAATGTTAGCTTAGCTTGTTCATTAACAACAAGAGCAACTTTAGCAACAAGAGCAACTTTAACAACAAAATCAACACTAACAACATGAGTAACTTAAGTAACTTAAGTAACATTAGCAACATGAGCAATTTAAGCAATCCGAGCAACAGTAACATTAGCAACTTTAGCAACATCAGCCACATTAGCAATGTGAGCACATTTGCTATGTGAGTGCCATTAACAACTATGGCAACATGAGCAACTTCAGCGTGAGCCACATTAGCAACGTGAGCAATATGAGCATCATTGGCAACATGAATCACTTTAGCAACGTGAGCAACTTTGGCAACATGAGCAACATCAATCACTTTAGCGACGTGAGCAACTTTGACAACATGAGCAACATCAATCACTTTAGCGACGTGAGCAATATGAGCCTCATTAGCAAAGTGAGCAACTTTGGCAACGTAAGCAACATGAACGCCATTAACAACACTAGCAACATTAATCACTTTAGCAACTTGAGCAACGTGAGTGGCATTAACAACACTAGCAACATAAGCGAGTATGATTGATGTTGTAGTGTGGTCATGTGACAGACTACCACCTGGAACATTCTGTAACACACCTTGACTGTCTACTTCCTGTAACATTCAGTAACACACCTTGACTGTCGACTTCCTGTAACATTCTGTAACACACCTTGACTGTCTACTCCCAGTAACATTCTGTAACACACCTTGACTGTCTACTCCCAGTAACATTCTGTAACACACCTTGACTGTCTACTTCCTGTAACATTCTGTAACACACCTTGACTGTCTACTTCCTGTAACATTATGTAACACACCTTGACTGTCTACTTCCTGTAACCTTATGTAACACACCTTGACTGTCTACTTCCTGTAACATTCTGTAACACACCTTGACTGTCTACTTCCTGTAACATTCTGTAACACACCTTGACTGTCTACTTCCAGTAACATTCTGTAACACACCTTGACTGTCTACTTCCTGTAACATTCTGTAACACACCTTGACTGTCTACTTCCTGTAACATTCTGTAACACACCTTGACTGTCTACTTCCTGTAACATTCTGTAACACACCTTGACTGTCTACTTCCAGTAACATTCTGTAACACACCTTGACTGTCTACTTCCTGTAACATTCTGTAACACACCTTGACTGTCTACTTCCTGTAACATTCTGTAACACACCTTGACTGTCTACTTCCAGTAACATTCTGTAACACACCTTGACTGTCTACTTCCTGTAACATTCTGTAACACACCTTGACTGTCTACTTCCTGTAACATTCTGTAACACACCTCGACTGTCTACTTCCAGTAACATTCTGTAAAACACCTCGACTATCTACTTCCTGTAACATTCTGTAACACACCTCGACTATCTACTTCCTGTAACACACCTTGACTGTCTACTTCCAGTAACATTCTGTAACACACCTTGACTGTCTACCTCCTGTAACATTCTGTAACACACCTTGACTGTCTACTTCCTGTAACATTCTGTAAAACACCTCGACTATCTACTTCCTGTAACATTCTGTAACACACCTCGACTATCTACTTCCTGTAACACACCGAGTGTGATGTCACTCCTTCCTCACACTCATGTTTGTCTTCTCTCTGCATTTTTTCAAGGTCGTGTGTGAGCTCCACCTTTGCTTCCAATGAAGGTAAAATCTTTGTTTCCGTATCCTTGACTCTCCAAAATAAAAGTTCTAATGACAAAGAAAACAATACTTGGAGCGTTCCAAATACTGTCCAAACTTTTTCCGCCAACAGTGGCATACTGAAAAAGGCAATAGTGATATTGGCAATGATAATATGGTGATATGTGAAGTGTAGTGATATTCTGATGCAGTATTATGTTGCAACATTCTACATTTGTAATGACATATTTTCATCTACTGGACGTACACTGCATGGCAATAATAACTCAGGGTCAAAGTAATGCTAGTCACAATAATAAAATCAAAGAATATATATTACACATTATATTAAATAATAGTATGATGTTTTGAAGGCATATACAAATAACTACAATAATAAATGTTAAAAGAATATACATTTAATATTTATAATAGACTTTGAAGGAATATACATTTTTGTAAGTTTTAAATGAATATGCACTTAATAATGAAAAGCTTTAAATGGACATCACATTGTTTGTAATATACTTTAAAAGGACATCATGTTAATAATCATGTTATAAGCTTAAAAAATGATGTTCAATTCATATTATAATGAAAGTTTTTAAAGGCATATAAAATAACTATTATAAAGGTATTTAAGAGCTTAAGAGGTAGTCACCTGAAATAGTTTTCACAGGTGTGCTCGAAGCACATGAAGAGAATGCCAAGAGTGTGCAAAGAAGTAATCAGAGCAAAGGGTGGCTATTTTGAAGAAACTACAATACAAAACATGTTTTCACCTATTTTGTTAAGTGCATAACTCCACGTGTGTATGTGTGAGTGTGTGTGTGTGTGTGTGTGTGTGTGTATATCTATTTATCATATATATATCTATACATCTATCTATATATATATATGTATATATATATATATATATATATATGTATATATATATATGTATATATGTATATATATATATATGTATATATATATATGTATATATGTATATATATATATATGTATATATGTATATATGTATATATATATGTGTGTGTGGGGGAAAAATCACAAGACTACTTCATCTCTACAGATCTGTTTCATGAGGGGTTCCCTCAATCATCAGATTTTAATGGAAGCATTCACATACAATGGTTTATATAGAGCACAGAGTGGGTGGGTACAGGCAGGTATAGGGGCGTGGTGATTGGCTCATGTGTTACCTAGGAGGTGTTTCCGTCTGTGACGGCATGTTGATATGATTTCACTGCGCTTGTTGAGGGATGACAGGTCTGGACGATATATAATAAACAGTTTCTCTTTTAAGCATAGGTTGCATCTTTTATTACCACTGTTGTAAGGTGTGCTGGATGCAAGAATTTGCCATGTTATTGAATATTCAACATTATTGTCTTTGAGGTTCCAAATGTGCTTGGTTCGCTTCCTTTGGTCCAGATGACACGATGGCGAATATTTCCAAAAACAATTTGAAATGTGGACTCGTCAGACTACAGAACACTTTTCCACTTTGCATCAGTCCATCTTAGATGATCTCTGGCCCAGAGAAGCCGGCGGTGTTTCTGGATGTTGTTGATAAATGGCTTTCACTTTGCATAGTAGAGCTTTAACTTGCACTTAAAGATGTAGCAACAAATCATTGTATTCCATTTATATTTACATCTAACACAGTTTCCCAACTCATATGGAAACAGGGTTTGTATATATATATATATATATATATATATGTGTGTATATGTATGTGTATATATGTAAATATGTGTGTGTAGTAAGTTGTGTACACCTAATCAGTGTTGTTGTTTTGTACAGCTGCTAAGTAGAGTAAGTTGTGTACAGCAGTTGTTGAGTGGTGGTGTAGTTGTGTACATCTGGCGGTGTAGTTGTGTACATCTGGTGGTGTAGTTGTGTACATCTGGTGGTGTAGTTGTGTACATCTGGCGGTGTAGTTGTGTACATCTGGTGGTGTAGTTGTGTACATCTGGTGGTGTAGTTGTGTACATCTGGTGGTGTAGTTGTGTACATCTGGTGGTGTAGTTGTGTACATCTGGTGGTGTAGTTGTGTACATCTGGTGGTGTAGTTGTGTACATCTGGTGGTGTAGTTGTGTACATCTGGTGGTGTAGTTGTGTACATCTGGTGGTGTAGTTGTGTACATCTGGTGGTGTAGTTGTGTGCATCTGGTGGTGTAGTTGCGTACATCTGGTGGTGTAGTTGCGTACATCTGGCGGTGTAGTTGCGTACATCTGGTGGTGTAGTTGTGTACATCTGGTGGTGTAGTTGTGTGTGCTGCAGTCTGACCATAGTCTTGTGTCGTCCTTGCAGCTGAAGAGGAGAAAGTGGACGATCGAGCTAAACTGAGTGTGGCTGCTAAGCGCTCGCTCTTTAGGGTGAGACCTTTGACCTTTGACAGATGACCTTCACACCTGTCACACAAATGTTCATGTTCACACCTTTCTCACCTTGAGACAACAACACTTATCTCTCTTCTCTCTCATCCTTGTCATCCTTCTTCATGCACCATCCTCTCATCCTTGTCGTCATCCTTCATGCACCATCCTGTCATTGTCATCCTTCTTCATGCACCATCCTGTCATCATTGTCATCCTTCTTCATGCACCATTCTCTCCTTGTCGTCATCCTTCATGCACCGTCCTCTCATCCTTGTCATCCTTCTTCATGCACCATCCTCTCATCCTTGTCATCCTTCTTCATGCACCATCCTCTCATCCTTGTCATCCTTCTTCATGCACCATCCTCTCATCCTTGTCGTCATCCTTCATGCACCATCCTGTCATCATTGTCATCCTTCTTCATGCACCATCCTCTCATCCTTGTCATCCTTCTTCATGCACCATCCTCTCATCCTTGTCGTCATCCTTCATGCACCATCCTCTCATCCTTGTCATCCTTCTTCATGCACCATCCTCTCATCCTTGTCATCCTTCTTCATGCACCATCCTCTCATCCTTGTCGTCATCCTTCATGCACCATCCTGTCATCATTGTCATCCTTCTTCATGCACCATCCTCTCATCCTTGTCATCCTTCTTCATGCACCATCCTCTCATCCTTGTCATCCTTCATGCACCATCCTCTCATCCTTGTCATCCTTCTTCATGCACCATCCTCTCATCCTTGTCGTCATCCTTCATGCACCATCCTGTCATCATTGTCATCCTTCTTCATGCACCATCCTCTCATCCTTGTCATCCTTCTTCATGCACCATCCTCTCATCCTTGTCATCCTTCATGCACCATCCTCTCATCCTTGTCATCCTTCTTCATGCACCATCCTCTCATCCTTGTCATCCTTCTTCATGCACCATCCTCTCATCCTTGTCATCCTTCTTCATGCACCATCCTCTCATCATTGTCATCCTTCTTCATGCACCATCCTCTCATCCTTGTCATCCTTCTTCATGCACCATCCTCTCATCCTTGTCATCCTTCTTCATGCACCATCCTCTCATCCTTGTCGTCATCCTTCATGCACCATCCTGTCATCATTGTCATCCTTCTTCATGCACCATCCTCTCATCCTTGTCATCCTTCTTCATGCACCATCCTCTCATCCTTGTCATCCTTCTTCATGCACCATCCTTTCATCCTTGTCAATATTCTCCACCAGGAGCTGGAGAAAAACCTCCTTGGAGTCAGTAAGCCACACTCTAGGAACACTGCGGTGGAACGCCGGCTCAGACGGACTCAAGACCGATCCAGAACTCAACCAGTCACCACGGAGGAGGTGGTCATCGCTGCCACGTGAGTCGCTCCTTCACACATCACATGTTTAACTCCACACATCACATGTTTAACTCCACACATCACATGTTTAACTCCACACATCACATGTTTAACTCCACACATCACATGTTTAACTCCACACATCACATGTTTAACTCCACACATCACATGTTTAACTCCACACGTCACATGTTTAACTCCACACATCACATGTTTAACTCCACACTTCACATGTTTAACTCCACACATCACATGTTTAACTCCACACATCACATGTGTAACTCCACACTTCACATGTTTAACTCCACACGTCACATGTTTAACTCCACACATCACATGTTTAACTCCACACATCACATGTTTAACCCCACACATCACATGTTTACTCCACACGTCACATGTTTAACTCCACACATCACATGTTTAACTCCACACATCACATGTTTAACTCCACACATCACATGTTTAACTCCACACTTCACATGTTTAACTCCACACATCACATGTTTAACTCCACACATCACATGTGTAACTCCACACTTCACATGTTTAACTCCACACGTCACATGTTTAACTCCACACATCACATGTTTAACTCCACACATCACATGTTTAACTCCACACATCACATGTTTAACTCCACACATCACATGTTTAACTCCACACGTCACATGTTTAACTCCACACGTCACATGTTTAACTCCACACATCACATGTTTAACTCCACACTTCACATGTTTAACTCCACACATCACATGTGTAACTCCACACTTCACATGTTTAACTCCACACGTCACATGTTTAACTCCACACATCACATGTTTAACTCCACACATCACATGTTTAACTCCACACATCACATGTTTACTCCACACGTCACATGTTTAACTCCACACATCACATGTTTAACTCCACACATCACATGTTTAACTCCACACATCACATGTTTAACTCCACACATCACATGTTTAACTCCACACATCACATGTTTAACTCCACACATCACATGTTTAACTCCACACGTCACATGTTTAACTCCACACGTCACATGTTTAACCCCACACATCACGTTTAACTCCACACTTCACATGTTTAACTCCACACATCACATGTGTAACTCCACACTTCACATGTTTAACTCCACACGTCACATGTTTAACTCCACACATCACATGTTTAACTCCACACATCACATGTTTAACTCCACACATCACATGTTTACTCCACACGTCACATGTTTAACTCCACACATCACATGTTTAACTCCACACATCACATGTTTAACTCCACACATCACATGTTTAACTCCACACATCACATGTTTAACTCCACACATCACATGTTTAACTCCACACATCACATGTTTAACTCCCCACATCACATGTTTAACTCCACACGTCACATGTTTAACTCCACACGTCACATGTTTAACTCCACACATCACATGTTTAACTCCACACATCACATGTTTAACTCCACACATCACATGTTTAACTCCACACATCACATGTTTAACTCCACACATCACATGTTTAACTCCGCACGTCACATGTTTAACTCCGCACGTCACATGTTTAACTCCACACATCTTTAACTCCACACATCACATCTTTAACTCCACACGTCACATCTTTAACTCCACACGTCACATCTTTAACTCCACACGTCACATGTTTAACTCCACACATCACATCTTTAACTCCACACATCACATGTTTAACTCCACACGTCACATGTTTAACTCCACACGTCACATGTTTAACTCCACACGTCACATGTTCAACTCCACACATCACATGTTTAACTCCACACATCACATGTTTAACTCCACACATCACATGTTTAACTCCACACATCACATGTTTAACTCCACACATCACATGTTTAACTCCACACGTCACATGTTTAACTCCACACATCACATGTTTAACTCCACACATCACGTTTAACTCCACACATCACATCTTTAACTCCACACGGCACATGTTTAACTCCACACATCACATCTTTAACTCGTCACATCACATGTTTAACTCCACACGTCACATGTTTAACTCCACACATCACATGTTTAACTCCACACGTCACATGTTTAACTCCACACATCACATGTTTAACTCCACACGTCACATGTTTAACTCCACACGTCACATGTTTAACCCCACACGTCACATGTTTAACTCCACACATCACATGTTTAACTCCACACATCACATGTTTAACTCCACACATCACATGTTTAACTCCACACATCACATGTTTAACTCCACACATCACATCTTTAACTCCACACATCACATGTTTAACTCCACACGTCACATGTTTAACTCCACACGTCACATGTTTAACTCCACACATCACATGTTTAACTCCACACATCACATGTTTAACTCCACACATCACATGTTTAACTCCACACATCACATGTTTAACTCCACACATCACATGTTTAACTCCGCACGTCACATGTTTAACTCCGCACGTCACATGTTTAACTCCACACATCTTTAACTCCACACATCACATCTTTAACTCCACACATCACATCTTTAACTCCACACGTCACATCTTTAACTCCACACATCACATGTTTAACTCCACACGTCACATGTTTAACTCCACACATCACATGTTTAACTCCACACGTCACATGTTTAACTCCACACATCACATGTTTAACTCCACACATCACATGTTTAACTCCACACGTCACATGTTTAACTCCACACATCACATGTTTAACTCCACACATCACATGTCTAACTCCACACGTCACATGTTTAACTCCACACGTCACATGTTTAACTCCACACATCACATGTTTAACTCCACGCGTCACATGTTTAACTCCACACATCACATCTTTAACTCCACACATCACATGTTTAACTCCACACGTCACATGTTTAACTCCACACGTCACATGTTTAACTCCACACGTCACATGTTCAACTCCACACATCACATGTTTAACTCCACACATCACATGTTTAACTCCACACATCACATGTTTAACTCCACACATCACATGTTTAACTCCACACATCACATGTTTAACTCCACACATCACATGTTTAACTCCACACGTCACACGTTTAACTCCACACATCACATGTTTAACTCCACACATCACGTTTAACTCCACACATCACATCTTTAACTCCACACGTCACATGTTTAACTCCACACATCACATCTTTAACTCGTCACATCACATGTTTAACTCCACACGTCACATGTTTAACTCCACACGTCACATGTTTAACTCCACACATCACATGTCTAACTCCACACATCACATGTTTAACTCCACACATCACATGTTTAACTCCACACATCACATGTTTAACTCCACACATCACATGTTTAACTCCACACATCACATGTTTAACTCCACACATCACATGTTTAACTCCACACATCACATTTTTAACTCCACACATCACATGTTTAACTCCACACATCACATGATTAACTCCACACATCACATGTTTAACTCCACACATCACACGTTTAACTCCACACATCACACGTTTAACTCCACACATCACACGTTTAACTCCACACATCACACGTTTAACTCCACACATCACACGTTTAACTCCACACATCACATGTTTAACTCCACACATCACACGTTTAACTCCACACATCACACGTTTGACTCCACACATCACACGTTTAACTCCACACATCACATGTTTAACTCCACACATCACATGTTTAACTCCACACATCACATGTTTAACTCCACACATCACATGTTTAACTCCACACGTCACATGTTTAACTCCACACGTCACATGTTTAACTCCACACATCACATGTTTAACTCCACACATCACATGTTTAACTCCACACATCACATGTTTAACTCCACAGGTCACATGTTTAACTCCACACCTCACATGTTTAACTCCACACATCACATGTTTAACTCCACACATCACATGTTTAACTCCACACATCACATGTTTAACTCCACACATCACATGTTTAACTCCCCACATCACATGTTAACTCCACACATCACATGTTTAACTCCACACATCACATGTTTAACTCCACACATCACATGTTTAACTCCACACATCACATGTTTAACTCCACACGTCACATGTTTAACTCCACACGTCACATGTTTAACTCCACACGTCACATGTTTAACTCCACACTTCACATGTTTAACTCCACACATCACATGTGTAACTCCACACTTCACATGTTTAACTCCACACGTCACATGTTTAACTCCACACATCACATGTTTAACTCCACACATCACATGTTTAACTCCACACATCACATGTTTAACTCCACACATCACATGTTTAACTCCACACATCACATGTTTAACTCCCCACATCGCATGTTAACTCCACACATCACATGTTTAACTCCACACATCACATGTTTAACTCCACACATCACATGTTTAACTCCACACGTCACATGTTTAACTCCACACGTCACATGTTTAACTCCACACATCACATGTTTAACTCCACACTTCACATGTTTAACTCCACACATCACATGTGTAACTCCACACTTCACATGTTTAACTCCACACGTCACATGTTTAACTCCACACATCACATGTTTAACTCCACACATCACATGTTTAACTCCACACATCACACATGTTTACTCCACACGTCACATGTTTAACTCCACACATCACATGTTTAACTCCACACATCACATGTTTAACTCCACACATCACATGTTTAACTCCACACATCACATGTTTACTCCACACATCACATGTTTAACTCCACACATCACATGTTTAACTCCACACATCACATGTTTAACTCCACACATCACATGTTTAACTCCACACATCACATGTTTAACTCCACACATCACATGTTTAACTCCACACATCACATGTTTAACTCCACACATCACATGTTTAACTCCACACATCACATGTTTAACTCCACACATCACATGTTTAACTCCACACATCACACATGTTTAACTCCACACATCACATGTTTAACTCCACACATCACATGTTTAACTCCACACATCACATGTTTAACTCCACACATCACATGTTTAACTCCACACATCACATGTTTACTCCACACATCACATGTTTAACTCCACACATCACATGTTTAACTCCACACGTCACATGTTCAACTCCACACATCACACATGTTTAACTCCACACATCACATGTTTAACTCCACACATCACATGTTTAACTCCACACATCACATGTTTAACTCCACACGTCACATGTTTAACTCCACACATCACATGTTTAACTCCACACATCACATGTTTAACTCCACACATCACATGTTTAACTCCACACATCACATGTTTAACTCCACACATCACATGTTTAACTCCCCACATCACATGTTAACTCCACACATCACATGTTTAACTCCACACATCACATGTTTAACTCCACACATCACATGTTTAACTCCACACATCACATGTTTAACTCCACACGTCACATGTTTAACTCCACACGTCACATGTTTAACTCCACACGTCACATGTTTAACTCCACACTTCACATGTTTAACTCCACACATCACATGTGTAACTCCACACTTCACATGTTTAACTCCACACGTCACATGTTTAACTCCACACATCACATGTTTAACTCCACACATCACATGTTTAACTCCACACATCACATGTTTAACTCCACACATCACATGTTTAACTCCACACATCACATGTTTAACTCCCCACATCACATGTTAACTCCACACATCACATGTTTAACTCCACACATCACATGTTTAACTCCACACATCACATGTATAACTCCACACATCACATGTTTAACTCCACACATCACATGTTTAACTCCACACATCACATGTTTAACTCCACACATCACATGTTTAACTCCACACATCACATGTTTAACTCCACACATCACATGTTTAACTCCACACATCACATGTTTAACTCCACACATCACATGTTTAACTCCACACCTCTGCATAACCTTGTATTTGCAGCACTCGGGAGACACTTTTGTTAATAAATAAAGAGGATTGTATTAGATTATTTGGTATAATAGTAATGAATAATTAACTAATAATTATCATGAAACTTTTTCAAACCAGGTTAAAAAAAAGCTTCCTCTTGTTGCATGAATATGGCTTGAAAATGATTTGTTTTAAATTAATTTTCATTTTAAAAAAATAACATACATATATTAAGATTTTTGTTAAATGAAAATGATCCATTGATTCAGAATGGAAGTGATGTGAATCAACTTTTATGTGCAGCCCAAATAGTCATTGTTGTTCTAATTTATATTTCTAATGACTATCATTATGATCACTGATCATCATTTCAAGTTGTTACTGCTCTGATTGTAAAGTTTGGCTGTTTTGGACTGCAAGCTGCATGGCCACAAAGTATGATGCTGTGCTTGTGACCGACTGCAGCCTGCAGGTGACGTCGCATCACAACAACGTCACGCGGGAACCCACACCAGACCTCCAGGAGGCGGAGACCAGGGTGGGGGGTGGAGTGCAAGAGGAGGCCGACCTCTGCACTCTCAGCCTGGCGGAGAAGATGGCGCTGTTCAACCGACTAGCTCAGCCCGCTAGCAGAGTGACTCGCAGCAGGCCCGACACTCGCCAGCGCAGGAACAACACTCGCTACCAGACTCAACCCATCACTCTCAAACACCTGGAGCAGGTAGGTAGCACCACCTCCATCTTCTACATGCTAGTAGGTAGCACCACCTACATCTTCTACATGCTAGTAGGTAGCACCACCTACATCTTCTACATGCTAGTAGGTAGCACCACCTACATCTTCTACATGCTAGTAGGTAGCACCACCTACATCTTCTACATGCTAGTAGGTAGCACCATCTACATCTTTTACATGCTGGTAGGTAGCACCACCTCCATCTTCTACATGCTAGTAGGAAGCACCATCTACATCTTCTACATGCTAGTAGGTAGCACCACCTACATATTCTACATGCTAGTAGGTAGCACCACCTATATCTTCTACATGCTAGTAAGTAGCACCACCTACATCTTCCACATGCTAGCAGGTAGCACCACTTCCATCTTCTACATGCTAGTAGGTAGCACCGTCTACATCTTCTACATGCTAGTAGGTAGCACCGTCTACATCTTCTACATGCTAGTAGGTAGCACCATCTACATCTTCTACATGCTAGTAGGTAGCACCGTCTACATCTTCTACATGCTAGTAGGTAGCACCACCTACATCTTCTACATGCTAGTAGGTAGCACCACCTACATCTTCTACATGCTAGTAAGTAGCACCACCTACATCTTCTACATGCTAGTAGGTAGCACCACCTACATCTTCTACATGCTAGTAGGTAGCACCATCTACATCTTCTACATGCTGGTAGGTAGCACCACTTACATCTTCTACATGCTAGTAGGTAGCACCACCTACATCTTCTACATGCTAGTAGGTAGCACCATCTACATCTTTTACATGCTGGTAGGTAGCACCACCTACATTTTCTACATGCTAGTAGGAAGCAACACCTACATCTTCTACATGCTAGTAGGTAGCACCACCTACATCTTCTACATGCTAGTAGATAGCACCATCTACATCTTTTACATGCTAGTAGGAAGCACCACCTACATATTCTACATGCTAGTAGGAAGCACCACCTACATCTTCTACATGCTAGTAGGTAGCACCACCTACATCTTCTACATGCTGGTAGGTAGCACCACCTACATCTTCTACATGCTAGTAGGTAGCACCACTTACATCTTCTACATGCTAGTAGGTAGCACCACCTACATCTTCTACATGCTAGTAGGTAGCACCACCTACATCTTCTACATGCTAGTAGGTAGCACCACTTACATCTTCTACATGCTAGTAGGTAGCACCACCTACATCTTCTACATGCTAGTAGGTAGCACCACCTACATCTTCTACATGCTGGTAGGTAGCACCACCTACATCTTCTACATGCTAGTAGGTAGCACCACTTACATCTTCTACATGCTAGTAGGTAGCAGCACCTACATTTTCTACATGCTAGTAGGAAGCAACACCTACATCTTCTACATGCTAGTAGGTAGCACCACCTACATCTTCTACATGCTAGTAGGTAGCACCACCAACATTTTCTACATGCTAGTAGGTAGCACCACCTACATCTTCTACATGCTAGTAGGTAGCACCATCTACATCTTTTACATGCTGGTAGGTAGCACCACCTACATTTTCTACATGCTAGTAGGAAGCAACACCTACATCTTCTACATGCTAGTAGGTAGCACCACCTACATCTTCTACATGCTAGTAGGTAGCACCACCAACATTTTCTACATGCTAGTAGGTAGCACCACCTCCATCTTCTACATGCTAGTAGGTAGCACCACCTACATCTTCTACATGCTAGTAGGAAGCACCACCTACATCTTCTACATGCTAGTAGGTAGCACCACCTACATCTTCTACATGCTAGTAGGTAGCACCACCAACATTTTCTACATGCTAGTAGGTAGCACCACCTACATCTTCTACATGCTAGTAGGTAGCACCATCTACATCTTTTACATGCTGGTAGGTAGCACCACCTACATTTTCTACATGCTAGTAGGAAGCAACACCTACATCTTCTACATGCTAGTAGGTAGCACCACCTACATCTTCTACATGCTAGTAGGTAGCACCACCAACATTTTCTACATGCTAGTAGGTAGCACCACCTCCATCTTCTACATGCTAGTAGGTAGCACCACCTACATCTTCTACATGCTAGTAGGAAGCACCACCTCCATCTTCTACATGCTAGTAGGTAGCACCACCTACATCTTCTACATGCTAGTAGGAAGCACCAGCTTCTTTATTTTATGGTATCAGGTAGGAGCAGCTTCCTCTTCTACATGGTAGCAGATAGGACCAGCAGGTTCTCTATGGTAGAGGGGCAAAAAAAATAGATTCGTATCTGAATCAGGATTCTTATTTGCCCCTTTTCTACATCGATTTTGATGTTTCCCACCCACCACCACGAAAAGAATACCTACCGGAATTAATAAAAGGCTATCGATGCTGTCATCTAGCAAAGCTGAATTTGACCAAGCAACCCCCCCATACCAGAAAGCACTTGATGAAAGCGGATACAACTTCACCCTCACCTATGAACCCACTCCAGAAAACCAACCAAAAAAGAGCAGAAAACGAAACAACATTATCTGGTACAACCCTCCATACAGCAAAAACGTCTCGACTAATATTGGCCACAAGTTCCTCACTCTGATCGACAAACACTTCCCCAAAGGCAATATCCTAAGAAAAGTATTCAACAAGAACAGCATTAAATTGAGCTACAGCTGTATGAATAACATCAAACTAATTATTTCAAACCACAATAAAGCAATTGCAAAAGGGCCGTCTGCCCCTAGACAGAACGACTGCAACTGCCGCATAAAACCTCATTTCCCTCTCAACGGGGGGTGCTTACAAACATCAGTCGTTTACCAATCGAAGGTAACACGCAAGGACATTAACACATTCGACGCGTACGTAGGATTACCCGAGGGGGAGTTCAAAACCAGATGGAACGATCAAAAGGCTTCTTTTAGAAACCAAAACCTGCGGAATTCTACAGAACTCAGCAAGCACATTTGGAACCTCAAAGACAATAATGTTGAATATTCAATATCAATCAATCAATCAATGTTTACTTATAACATGGCAAATTCTTGCATCCAGCACACCTTACAACAGTGGTAATAAAAGATGCAACCTATGCTTAAAAGAGAAGCTATTTATTATATATCATCCAGACCTTTCATCCCTCAACAAGCGCAGTGAAATCCTATCAACATGCCGCCACAAACGGAAACACCTCCTAGGTAACACATGAGCCAATCACCACACCCTACGCCTGCTTGTACCCACCCACTCTGTGCTCTATATAAACCATTGTATGTGAATGCTTCCATTAAAATCTCCTGATGATTGAGGGAACCCCTCATGAAACACTTCTGTAGAGATGAAGTAGTCTTGTAATTTTCCCCACACCTACATATATTGCGCTCTACCACGGTATCGAGCACTATTCTCTGGATGATCTAATTAAGACATATATATATATATATTTATATGTGTGTGTGTGTATAAACATATATATGTATATACATATATACACACATGCATATATTGCGCTCTACCACGGTTTCGAGCACTATTCTCTGGATGATCTAATTAAGACATATATATATACTGTACTATATATATATATATAGGTGTGGGAAAATTCACAAGACTACTTCATCTCTACAGAACTGTTTCATGAGGGGTTCCCTCAATCATCAGGTTTTTTTTTCTCCTGATGATTGAGGGAACCCCTCATGAAACAGTTCTGTAGAGATGTAGTCTTGTGATTTTTCCCACACCTATATATATATATATATATATATATATGTATATGTATGTATGTGTGTGTGTACAGGCAGGCGTAGGGGCGTGGTGATTGGCTCATGTGTTACCTAGGAGGTGTTTCCGTCTGTGACGGCATGTTGATATGATTTCACTGCGCTTGTTGAGGGATGACAGGTCTGGATGATATACAATAAACAGTTTCTCTTTTAAGCATAGGTTGCATCTTTTATTACCACTGTTGTAAGGTGTGCTGGATGCAAGAATTTGCCATGTTATTGAATATTCAACATTATTGTCTTTGAGGTTCCAAATGTGTTTGCTGAGTTCTGTAGAATTCTGCAAAGTCTGGTTTCTAAAAGAGGCGTTGTGATTATTCCATCTTGTTTTGAACGCTCCTTCGGTTAATCCTACGTACGTGTCGGATGTGTTAATGTCCTTGCGTGTTACCTTTGCTTGGTAAACGACTGATGTTTGTAAGCATATATGTATATATATATATATATATATATATATATATATATATATGTATGTATGTATATATATATATATATATATATATATATATGTGTATGTATGTATGTATGTATATATGTGTGTATAGATCATGTACTCTGTATGATGCGTGCTTTTTTCCATAAGTCATGTGAAATAGTTGAGTGTTTCCATGACTGAAGTGTGTGTGTGTGTCTCCTCCTCTGCAGCACCTGTCTTCTTCCTCCTCTTCCACACGGCGAGGAGGCGGAGTCACGCTATGCAGCGAGCAGGCAGGTGACATCCACCTGACCAGACCACCAGGTGAGGTCCACCAGGTGGACGAAGCCAGTGGGAGGTGGTCTCAGGAAGAGGAAGCAGGGAAGAGGAGGTCATCCTCTCCTGATGGGCGAGTGGCAACCAGGAGGGAGGAAGAGGAAGAGCAGTGGCTGTGGTCAACCCCCCAGAACTCTGACCAGCAGGAAGTGCAGAGAAGACAAACTTTCTGTGCAGGTTAGAAGGTTCACTTTTTGATATCATCTCACACTATGTATGCACTTGTGTGTGATATCATGTGCGATACAGGCGGTCCTGCAGCGTGTTTACTTCTGTGTGATATCATGTGCGATACAAGCAGTCCTGCAGTGTGTTTACTTGTATGTGATATGTGCGATACAAGCAGTCTTGCAGTTTTTACGTGTGTGATATCATGTGCGATACAAGCAGTCCTGCCATTTTTACGTGTGTGGTATCATGTGCGATTCAAGCAGTCCTGCAGTTTTTACGTGTGTGGTATCATGTGCGATACAAGCAGCCCTGCAGCGTGTTTACTTGTGTGTGAGATCATGTGCGATACAAGTAGCCCTACAGTGTTTGTGTGTGATATCATGTGCGATACAAACAGTCGAGCAGCGTGTTTACTTGTGTGTGATATCATGTGAGATTCAAGCAGTCCTGCAGTGTGTTTACTTGTGTGTGATATCATGTGAGATTCAAGCAGTCCTGCAGTGTGTTTACTTGTGTGTGATATCATGTGCGATACACGCAGGCTTGCAGTGTGTTTACTTGTGTGTGATATCATCTGCGATACAAGCAGTCTTGCAGTGTGTTTGCTTGTGTGTGTGATATCATGTGTGATACAAGCAGTCCTGCAGCGTGTTTACTTCTGTGTAATATCATGTGCGATACAAGCAGTCCTGCACTGTTTACTTGTATGTGATATCATGTGCGATACAAGCAGTCCTGCAGTTTTTGCTTGTGTGTGATATCATGTGATATACAAGCAGCCCTGCAGCGTGTTTACTTGTGTGATATCATGTGTGATAAAAGCATTCCTACAGTGTTTGTGTGTGATATCATGTGCGATACAAGCAGTCCTGCAGTGTGTTTGCTTGTGTGTGATATCATGTGCGATACAAGCAGTCTTTTAGTGTGTTTGTTTGTGTGTGGTAATGTGCGATACAAGCAGTCCTGCAGCGTGTTTACTTGTGCGATACAAGCAGTCTTGCAGTGTGTTTACTTGTATGTGATATCATGTGCCATACAAGCAGTCCTGCAGCGTGTTTACTTGTGTGATACAAGCAGTCTTGCAGCGTGTTTACTTGTGTGTGATACCATGTGCGATACAAGCAGTCCTGCAGTGTGTTTACTTGTGTGTGATATCATGTGCGATACAAGCAGTCCTGCAGCGTGTTTACTTGTGTGATATCATGTGTGATAAAAGCATTCCTACAGTGTTTGTGTGTGATATCATGTGCGATACAAGCAGTCCTGCAGTGTGTTTGCTTGTGTGTGATATCATGTGCGATACAAGCAGTCTTTTAGTGTGTTTGTTTGTGTGTGGTAATGTGCGATACAAGCAGTCCTGCAGCGTGTTTACTTGTGCGATACAAGCAGTCTTGCAGTGTGTTTACTTGTATGTGATATCATGTGCCATACAAGCAGTCCTGCAGCGTGTTTACTTGTGTGATACAAGCAGTCTTGCAGCGTGTTTACTTGTGTGTGATACCATGTGCGATACAAGCAGTCCTGCAGTGTGTTTACTTGTGTGTGATATCATGTGCGATACAAGCAGTCCTGCAGCGTGTTTACTTGTGTGATATCATGTGTGATAAAAGCATTCCTACAGTGTTTGTGTGTGATATCATGTGCGATACAAGCAGTCCTGCAGTGTGTTTGCTTGTGTGTGATATCATGTGCGATACAAGCAGTCTTTTAGTGTGTTTGTTTGTGTGTGGTAATGTGCGATACAAGCAGTCCTGCAGCGTGTTTACTTGTGCGATACAAGCAGTCTTGCAGTGTGTTTACTTGTATGTGATATCATGTGCCATACAAGCAGTCCTGCAGCGTGTTTACTTGTGTGATACAAGCAGTCTTGCAGCGTGTTTACTTGTGTGTGATACCATGTGCGATACAAGCAGTCCTGCAGTGTGTTTACTTGTGTGTGATATCATGTGCGATACAAGCAGTCCTGCAGCGTGTTTACTTGTGTGATATCATGTGTGATAAAAGCATTCCTACAGTGTTTGTGTGTGATATCATGTGCGATACAAGCAGTCCTGCAGTGTGTTTGCTTGTGTGTGATATCATGTGCGATACAAGCAGTCTTTTAGTGTGTTTGTTTGTGTGTGGTAATGTGCGATACAAGCAGTCCTGCAGCGTGTTTACTTGTGCGATACAAGCAGTCTTGCAGCGTGTTTACTTGTATGTGATATCATGTGCGATACAAGCAGTCTTGCAGCGTGTTTGCTTGTGTGTGATACCATGTGCGATACAAGCAGTCTTGCAGTGTGTTTACTTGTGTGTGATACCATGTGCGATACAAGCAGTCTTGCAGCGTGTTTGCTTGTGTGTGATACCATGTGCGATACAAGCAGTCTTGCAGTGTGTTTACTTGTGTGTGATACCATGTGCGATACAAGCAGTCTTGCAGCGTGTTTACTTGTGTGTGATACCATGTGCGATACAAGCAGTCCTGCAGCGTGTTTACTTGTGCAAAGTAAACATCTAAATTTCCTCCAATTAGCACACAATTTCTTCTATTGCACTAAAGTCATTTACAGGAGTTAAACATGCTAAGTTATTGCCTATTAGCAGCTACACAACAGCTAAGCACACAATAGCACACAAGCGAGACATAGGTCATAATCATTGAGCAAACAAATGTGATGATTAACATAAACAAGCACCAATAATTATAGTTGTATATTACTTACACATACAAACGTGTATTAGGAAGTATCCAGTAACAAACGTGTCTGCATCATTTAACTTACTGTCTCACCAAAAAAACTTATTGTGTGTAGTTCTTCTATTTTACTAAAGTCATTGGTGGAAGGTAAACATGCTAGGCTATAGGCTACCAGCAGCTACACAACAGTTAAGCACACAATAGCACACTCGCTAGACGTAGGTAATCATTGACCAATTAAAGGTGACAACATGAACAAGTACCAAATAATTATAGTTGTGTATTACTTACACATACACAGTCTCCAAGGCAGGAGCCTATTAGGAAGTATCCAGTAACAAATGTGTCCGCATCATGAGCTTTAACTTGATTAAAAACAAAGACATCTCTGATTTAAAGACAACATAAGTCCATTCCAGACAGTTACTGATAAATAAGTTAGTGTTGTTCACAGCTGCCATTGTTGTGTTTGACTCATCTCACTGAAATAAACATTCTATAACATTACACACTGCTAAATAATACAAATGTGTGTGTGTGTGTGTGTGTGTGTGTGTGTGTGTGTGTGTGCGCGTGCGTGCTGCAGAGATGCCACAGACCACTTCTGCCAGGCCCAAAGGTGTGTACCATCCCCCGCTGGCAGACACACACTCCGCCCACACCCAACTCCCTGCCAGCCTGCTGCGGTCCGAGGGCGACATGCTTGAGGTGATGGCGGCCGCACATGAGACGGGCAACATGCGTGAGGTGATGGCGGCCGCACATGAGACAGCCAACATGCGTGAGGCGATGGCGGCCGCACATGAGACAGGCAACATGCGTGAGGCGATGGCGGCCGCACATGAGACGGGCGACATGTGTGAGGCGATGGCGGCCGCACATGAGACAGGCAACACGCGTGAGGTGATGGCGGCCGCACATGAGACAGCCAACATGCGTGAGGTGATGGCGGCCGCACATGAGACAGGCAACATGCGTGAGGCGATGGCGGCCGCACATGAGACGGGCGACATGCGTGAGGCGATGGCGGCCGCACATGAGACGGGCGACATGCGTGAGGCGATGGCGGCCGCACACCTGTCTGTGAAGGAGAGGTGAGTCTTGTGGTCCACACAGGAAGTGCAGGAATGAATCCACGGTGATGAAAGAGTCACATTCTAAAATGCTTAGCTGGAAATAAGTATGTGTGTATTTATTCCAAAAGACCTTGGAACAGATGTGTGTGTGCAAGTCTTTCACATGCACCATGTTGCCAAAAGTATTTGTCCACCTGCCTTGACTCACATATGAAGTACAAGTGTCATCCCAGTCCTAACCCATAGGGTTCAATATGAGAATTTTGCAGTTATTACAGCTTCAACTCTTCTGGGAAGGCTGTCCACAAGGTTGCAGAGTGTCTTTATAGCAATTTCCCACCATTCTTCCAAAAGTGCATTGGTGAGGTCACACACTGAAGGCCTGGCTCTCAGTCTCCGTTCTAATTCATCCCAAAGGTGTTTTAGCGGGTTCAGGTCAGGACTCTGTGCAGGCCAGTCAAGTGCATCCAAACCAGACTCTTGTCATCCATGTCTTTATGGACCTTGCTTTGTGCACTGGTGCACAGTCATGTTGGAAGAGGAAAGGGTCCAAACTGTTCCCACGTGGAATTGTCCAAAACGTTTTGGTATCCTGGAGCATTCAAAGTTCCTTTGACTGGAAATAAGGGGCCAATCCCAACTCCTGAAAAACAGCCCCACACCATAATTCCTCCTCCACCAAATTTCACACTCAGCCCAAAGCTGTCCAAAATGTAGCATTCTCCTGGCAACCTCCAAACCCAGACTGGTCCGTCAGATTGCCAGATGGAAAAGTGTGATTCATCAGTCCAGTGGTGATGTCCTTTACACCACTGCATCCCACGCTTTACATTGGACTTGCTGATGTATGGCTTAGATGCAGCTGATCGGCCATGGAGGGCCATTCCATGCAGCTCTCTGCGTCCTGTACGTGGGCTAATTGGAAGGTGACATGAAGTTTGGAGCTGTGTAGCAAGTGAGTGTGCAGAAAGTCTTTGCACTATGCTGACCTCTCTGTCACTTTACCTGGCCTACCACTTGCTGGCTGAGTTGCTGTTGTTCCCAAACTCTTCACTTTTCTTATCATAAAGTTGACTTTGGGATATTTAGGAGGGAGGACATTTCAGGACTGGATTTGTTGCACAGGTGGCATCCTGTGACAGTTCCACGCTGGAAATCACTGAGAGCGGCCCATTCTCTCACAAACAGTCTCCATCCTTAAGTGCTTGATTTGATACATCGGGCCAAGTGATTAGTGACTCTCATCATTTGGAGAGGTGGCCAAATACTTTTGGCAAAGTGGTGTTTGTTGGTCATTAATGGAGGCTGAGGTCAAAACTAGATTTCCAGAAGTGTTCCTTCAGTGAAGTGAATGTTGCAGTCTTGGTCATGTCAGTTGTGAGGAGAAAGAAGAATAATCCCCTGCTTCCTGGTCTCAGGGTGGCTCTGCTGAAGAGGAGCGGCGAGGACGAGTGGAGGAACAGACTCAGCAGGAAGCAGGGAGCGCTGGATGTGGCTGTAGGCAACCAACACGCTCACCTGTGGGAGCTGGAGCAGAGCATGAAGGAGAAGGTACTAAGAGATATCTTTAAGTAGAAGTACACTATCTTTTCTATTCTTCAAGCAGAATCTTTACTTCTACTTCTCCGCATATATTACAAGAATCGGGTTGAACCGAAACTTGATCTAGAATGGAATCGTCCCCCCAGGAATGGTAATTGTTTAGAAGTGTTAGGTAGTCAAAGATTCTCCCATTTCCTGCCAAGGTGCTCAAGGTCACCCTGAGGTCACCCTGCCAGTGTTGTGGTCCTGCCGTGTTCTTCAGGATGTCTTCCTTCTAATAAACGCCATCATCAAGTCCAGTTTGTGTTGTTGGTGGTTTCCAGAAGATGAGAGAGGTTGCCATGGAGACCCACAGGTCCATCCAGGAGAGGAAGGAGCAGATGGAAGCTCAAGAAGAAGCTTGGAGGTCCAAAGGTCAAAGAGCTGCTGACCTCTCTGACCACTTCAGCGTGTCTGCTCGATTGCAGAAGGAAGGTAAACAACAATGTGTTGGTCCACATAGTTACTTTTACATCTATTCTCCTTTAGTCCACATAGTTACTTCTACATCTATTCTCCTTTAGTCCACATAGTTACTTCTACATCTATTCTCCTTTAGTCAACATAGTTACTTCTACATCTATTCTCCTGTAGTCAACATAGTTACTTCTACATCTATTCTCCTTTAGTCAACATAGTTACTTCTACATCTATTCTCCTTTAGTCAACATAGTTACTTCTACATCTATTCTCCTTTTGTCAACATAGTTACTTCTACATCTATTCTCCTTTTGTCAACATAGTTACTTCTACATCTATTCTCCTGTAGTCAACATAGTTACTTCTACATCTATTCTCCTTTAGTCAACATAGTTACTTCTACATCTATTCTCCTTTAGTCAACATAGTTACTTCTACATCTATTCTCCTTTAGTCAACATAGTTACTTCTACATCTATTCTCCTTTTGTCAACATAGTTACTTCTACATCTATTCTCCTTTTGTCAACATAGTTACTTCTACATCTATTCTCCTGTAGTCAACATAGTTACTTCTACATCTATTCTCCTTTAGTCAACATAGTTACTTCTACATCTATTCTCCTTTTGTCAACATAGTTACTTCTACATCTATTCTCCTGTAGTCAACATAGTTACTTCTACATCTATTCTCCTTTAGTCAACATAGTTACTTCTACATCTATTCTCCTTTTGTCAACATAGTTACTTCTACATCTATTCTCCTTTAGTCAACATAGTTACTTCTACATCCATTCTCCTTTAGTCAACATTTAGTCCACATAGTTACTTCTACATCTATTCTCCTTTAGTCAACATTTAGTCAACATTGGTACTTGTACATCTATTCTCCTTTAGTCAACATTTAGTCAACATTGGTACTTGTACATCTATTCTCCTTTAGTCAACATAGTTACTTCTACATCTATTCTCCTTTAGTCAACATTTAGTCAACATTATTACTTTTACATCTATTCTCCTTTAGTCAACATAGTTACTTCTACATCTATTCTCCTTTAGTCCACATAGTTACTTCTACATCTATTCTCCTTTAGTCAACATTTAGTCCACATAGTTACTTCTACATATATTCTCCTTTAGTCAACATAGTTACTTCTACATCTATTCTCCTTTAGTCAACATAGTTACTTCTACATCTATTCTCTTTTTGTCAACATAGTTACTTCTACATCTATTCTCCTTTAGTCAACATAGTTACTTCTACATCTATTCTCCTTTAGTCAACATAGTTACTTCTACATCTATTCTCTTTTTGTCAACATAGTTACTTCTACATCTATTCTCCTTTAGTCAACATAGTTACTTCTACATCTATTCTCCTTTAGTCCACATAGTTACTTCTACATCTATTCTCCTTTAGTCAACATAGTTACTTCTACATCTATTCTCCTTTAGTCAACATAGTTACTTCTACATCTATTCTCCTTTAGTCAACATAGTTACTTCTACATCTATTCTCCATTAGTCCACATAGTTACTTCTACATCTATTCTCCTTTAGTCAACATAGTTACTTCTACATCTATTCTCCTTTAGTCAACATAGTTACTTCTACATCTATTCTCCTTTAGTCCACATAGTTACTTCTATATCTATTCTCTTTTTGTCAACATAGTTACTTCTACATCTATTCTCCTTTAGTCAACATTTAGCCCACATAGTTACTTGTACATCTATTGTCCTGTAGTCAACATTTAGTCCACATAGTTACTTGTACATCTATTCTCCTGTAGTCAACATTTAGTCCACATAGTTACTTGTACATCTATTGTCCTGTAGTCAACATTTAGTCAACATAGTTACTTGTACATCTATTCTCCTGTAGTCAACATTTAGTCCACATAGTTACTTGTACATCTATTCTCCTGTAGTCAACATTTAGTCCACATAGTTACTTGTACATCTATTCTCCTGTAGTCAACATTTAGTCCACATAGTTACTTGTACATCTATTCTCCTGTAGTCAACATTTAGTCCACATAGTTACTTGTACATCTATTCTCCTGTAGTCAACATTTAGTCCACATAGTTACTTGTACATCTATTGTCCTGTAGTCAACATTTAGTCAACATAGTTACTTGTACATCTATTCTCCTGTAGTCAACATTTAGTCCACATAGTTACTTGTACATCTATTCTCCTGTAGTCAACATTTAGTCCACATAGTTACTTGTACATCTATTGTCCTGTAGTCAACATTTAGTCAACATAGTTACTTGTACATCTATTCTCCTGTAGTCAACATTTAGTCCACATAGTTACTTGTACATCTATTCTCCTGTAGTCAACATTTAGTCCACATAGTTACTTGTACATCTATTCTCCTGTAGTCAACATTTAGTCCACATAGTTACTTGTACATCTATTCTCCTGTAGTCAACATTTAGTCCACATAGTTACTTGTACATCTATTCTCCTGTAGTCAACATTTAGTCCACATAGTTACTTGTACATCTATTCTCCTGTAGTCAACATTTAGTCCACATAGTTACTTGTACATCTATTGTCCTGTAGTCAACATTTAGTCAACATAGTTACTTGTACATCTATTCTCCTGTAGTCAACATTTAGTCCACATAGTTACTTGTACATCTATTCTCCTGTAGTCAACATTTAGTCCACATAGTTACTTGTACATCTATTGTCCTGTAGTCAACATTTAGTCCACATAGTTACTTGTACATCTATTCTCCTGTAGTCAACATTTAGTCAACATAGTTACTTGTACATCTATTCTCCTGTAGTCAACATTTAGTCCACATAGTTACTTGTACATCTATTCTCCTGTAGTCAACATTTAGTCAACATAGTTACTTGTACATCTATTCTCCTGTAGTCAACATTTAGTCCACATAGTTACTTGTACATCTATTCTCCTGTAGTCAACATTTAGTCCACATAGTTACTTGTACATCTATTGTCCTGTAGTCAACATTTAGTCCACATAGTTACTTGTACATCTATTCTCCTGTAGTCAACATTTAGTCCACATAGTTACTTGTACATCTATTGTCCTGTAGTCAACATTTAGTCCACATAGTTACTTGTACATCTATTCTCCTTTAGTCCACATAGTTACTTCTACATCTATTGTCCTGTAGTCAACATTTAGTCCACATAGTTACTTGTACATTTATTCTCCTGTAGTCAACATTTAGTCCACATAGTTACTTGTACATCTATTGTCCTGTAGTCAACATTTAGTCCACATAGTTACTTGTACATCCATTCTCCTGTAGTCAACATTTAGTCCACGTAGTTACTTGTACATTTATTCCCCTTTAGTCCACATAGTTACTTGTACATCCATTCTCCTGTAGTCAACATTTAGTCCACATAGTTACTTGTACATCTATTGTCCTGTAGTCAACATTTAGTCCACATAGTTACTTCTACATCTATTGTCCTGTAGTCAACATTTAGTCCACATAGTTACTTCTACATCTATTCTCCTGTAGTCAACATTTAGTCCACATAGTTACTTGTACATCTATTCTCCTGTAGTCAACATTTAGTCAACATAGTTACTTGTACATCTATTCTCCTGTAGTCAACATTTAGTCCACATAGTTACTTGTACATCTATTCTCCTGTAGTCAACATTTAGTCAACATAGTTACTTGTACATCTATTGTCCTGTAGTCAACATTTAGTCAACATAGTTACTTGTACATCTATTCTCCTTTAGTCCACATAGTTACTTCTACATCTATTGTCCTGTAGTCAACATTTAGTCCACATAGTTACTTGTACATCCATTCTCCTGTAGTCAACATTTAGTCCACGTAGTTACTTGTACATTTATTCCCCTTTAGTCCACATAGTTACTTGTACATCCATTCTCCTGTAGTCAACATTTAGTCCACATAGTTACTTGTACATCTATTGTCCTGTAGTCAACATTTAGTCCACATAGTTACTTCTACATCTATTGTCCTGTAGTCAACATTTAGTCCACATAGTTACTTCTACATCTATTCTCCTGTAGTCAACATTTAGTCCACATAGTTACTTGTACATCTATTCTCCTGTAGTCAACATTTAGTCAACATAGTTACTTGTACATCTATTCTCCTGTAGTCAACATTTAGTCCACATAGTTACTTGTACATCTATTCTCCTGTAGTCAACATTTAGTCAACATAGTTACTTGTACATCTATTCTCCTGTAGTCAACATTTAGTCCACATAGTTACTTGTACATCTATTCTCCTGTAGTCAACATTTAGTCCACATAGTTACTTGTACATCTATTCTCCTGTAGTCAACATTTAGTCCACATAGTTACTTGTACATCTATTCTCCTGTAGTCAACATTTAGTCCACATAGTTACTTGTACATCTATTGTCCTGTAGTCAACATTTAGTCCACATAGTTACTTGTACATCTATTCTCCTTTAGTCCACATAGTTACTTCTACATCTATTGTCCTGTAGTCAACATTTAGTCCACATAGTTACTTGTACATTTATTCTCCTGTAGTCAACATTTAGTCCACATAGTTACTTGTACATCTATTGTCCTGTAGTCAACATTTAGTCCACATAGTTACTTGTACATCCATTCTCCTGTAGTCAACATTTAGTCCACGTAGTTACTTGTACATTTATTCCCCTTTAGTCCACATAGTTACTTGTACATCCATTCTCCTGTAGTCAACATTTAGTCCACATAGTTACTTGTACATCTATTGTCCTGTAGTCAACATTTAGTCCACATAGTTACTTCTACATCTATTGTCCTGTAGTCAACATTTAGTCCACATAGTTACTTCTACATCTATTCTCCTGTAGTCAACATTTAGTCCACATAGTTACTTCTACATCTATTGTCCTGTAGTCAACATTTAGTCCACATAGTTACTTCTACATCTATTGTCCTGTAGTCAACATTTAGTCCACATAGTTACTTGTACATCTATTCTCCTGTAGTCAACATTTAGTCCACATAGTTACTTGTACATCTATTGTCCTGTAGTCAACATTTAGTCCACATAGTTACTTGTACATCTATTCTCCTGTAGTCAACATTTAGTCCACATAGTTACTTCTACATCTATTCTCCTTGTCAGGGAAGATGTCTCCCTGTGTCCCGCACACTAAAGTCAAGAAGAGCAGCAGCAACATCATCTCCAAACCTCAGGAAGGTGTGACTACTTACTACTACTCTAACACCTCTATTCCCACACTAGTCCCTTAACACTTTACGAGTTCTCTTTAATCACTTAACTAGTACTCTTATCATTTTTAGTACTCTAGTCACTTTAATAAAATTCATCACCTTACTAGTTCTCCATAGTCACTTCACGAATACTCTCATCACCTTACTAGTACTCTATAGTCACTTTACTAGTACTCTATAGTCACGTTACTAGTACTCTCATCATCTTACTAGTACTCTATAGTCACTTTACTAGTACTCTATAGTCACTTTACTAGTACTCTCATCACCTTACTAGTACTCTAAAGTCACTACTAGTACTCTATTGTCACTTTACTAGTACTCAATAGAGACGTTACTAGTACCCTCATCACCTTACTAGTACTCTAAAGTCACTACTAGTACTCTATAGTCACTTTACTAATACTCTCATCACGTTACTAGTACTCTATAGTCACTTTACTAATACTCTCATCACGTTACTAGTACTCTATAGTCACTTTACTAATACTCTCATCACTTTACTAGTACTCTATAGTCACTTTACTAGTACTCTATAGCCACTTTGACAATACTATACGGTCACTTTACTAATACTTTAGTCATTTAATAGTACTCATTACCTCGCTAGTACTCTACAGTCACTTTACTAGTACTCTCATCACCTTACTAGTACTCTATAGTCACTTTACTAGTACTCTAGTCACTTTACTAAAACTCATCACCTTACTATTACTTTAAAGTCACTTTACTAGTACTCTATAGTCACTTTACTAACTCTCATCACCTTAATAGTACTCTATAGTCACTTTACTAGTACTCTATAGTAACTTTACTACTACTCTCATCACGTTACTAGTACGCTATAGTCACTTTACTAGTACTCTCATCACTTTACTAGTACTCTATATTCACTTTACTAATACTATCATCACGTTACTAGTACCCTATAGTCACTTTACTAGTACTCTATAGTCACTTTACTAATACTCTCATCACGTTACTAGTACTCTATAGTCACTTTACTAGTACTCTATAGCCATTTTGGCAATACTATACGGTCACTTTACTAATACTTTAGTCATTTATTAGTACTCTGATTACCTCACTAGTACTCTACAGTCACTTTACTAGTACTCTATAGTCACTTTTCTAGTACTCTCATCACCTTACTAGTACTCTAGTCACCTTACAAGTACTCTAGTCACTTTACTAATACTCTATAGTCACTTTACTAGTACTCTTTAGTCACTTTACTAGTACTCTCATCACCTGATTAGTACTTGATACTCACTTTACTACTACTCTATAGTCACTTTACTAGTACTCTATAGTCACTTTACTAGTACTCATCACCTTATTAGTACTTGATAGTCACTTTACTAGTACTCTATAGTCACTTTACTAGTACTCTCATCACCTTACCAGTACTCTATAGTCATTTTACCAATACTATGCAGTCACTATACTAGTACTCTAGTCAACTTGTATTGCCACTTAACTAGGTCTCTTCATCACTTAACTAGTACTCAAATAATTGTATTAGTAGTCTAGTTACTTTACTCATACGCTGGTGTCACTTTCCTAGTACTTTTACTCTAAAATATATTAGTACTCTAATCCCTTGTCTAGTATTGTGTCACTTGACTAGTACTGTAGTCACTTTTACTTTAACAAATGCATTAGTCGTATAGTCACTTGACTAGTACTGTGGTGTCACTTGACTAGTACTGTGGTGTCACTTGACTAGTGTTGTTGATGTCCCAGGCAGAGGTGGTCCTTGACTAGTACTGTGGTGTCACTTGACTAGTGTTGTTGATGTCCCAGGCAGAGGTGGTCCTTGACTAGTACTGTGGTGTCACTTGACTAGTGTTGATGATGTCCCAGCAGAGGTGGTCCTTGACTAGTATTGTGCTGTCACTTGACTAGTGTTGATGATGGATGTCCCAGCAGAGGTGGTCCTTGACTAGTACTGTGGTGTCACTTGACTAGTACTGTGGTGTCCCTTGACTAGTGTTGTTGATGTCCCAGCAGAGGTGGTCCTTGACTAGTACTGTGGTGTCACTTGACTAGTACTGTGGTGTCACTTGACTAGTACTGTGGTGTCCCAGGCAGAGGTGGTCCTTGACTAGTACTGTGGTGTCACTTGACTAGTGTTGTTGATGTCCCAGGCAGAGGTGGTCCTTGACTAGTACTGTGGTGTCACTTGACTAGTGTTGTTGATGTCCCAGGCAGAGGTGGTCCTTGACTAGTACTGTGGTGTCACTTGACTAGTGTTGTTGATGTCCCAGCAGAGGTGGTCCTTGACTAGTATTGTGCTGTCACTTGACTAGTGTTGTTGATGGATGTTCCAGCAGAGGTGGTCCTTGACTAGTACTGTGGTGTCACTTGACTAGTACTGTGGTGTCACTTGACTAGTGTTGTTGATGTCCCAGGCAGAGGTGGTCCTTGACTAGTACTGTGGTGTCACTTGACTAGTGTTGTTGATGTCCCAGGCAGAGGTGGTCCTTGACTAGTACTGTGGTGTCACTTGACTAGTGTTGATGATGTCCCAGCAGAGGTGGTCCTTGACTAGTATTGTGCTGTCACTTGACTAGTGTTGTTGATGGATGTTCCAGCAGAGGTGGTCCTTGACTAGTACTGTGGTGTCACTTGACTAGTGTTGTTGATGGATGTTCCAGCAGAGGTGGTCCTTGACTAGTACTGTGGTGTCACTTGACTAGTGTTGATGATGTCCCAGCAGAGGTGGTCCTTGACTAGTATTGTGCTGTCACTTGACTAGTGTTGTTGATGGATGTTCCAGCAGAGGTGGTCCTTGACTAGTACTGTGGTGTCACTTGACTAGTACTGTGGTGTCACTTGACTAGTGTTGTTGATGTCCCAGCAGAGGTGGTCCTTGACTAGTATTGTGCTGTCACTTGACTAGTGTTGTTGATGGATGTTCCAGCAGAGGTGGTCCTTGACTAGTACTGTGGTGTCACTTGACTAGTACTGTGGTGTCACTTGACTAGTGTTGTTGATGTCCCAGGCAGAGGTGGTCCTTGACTAGTACTGTGGTGTCACTTGACTAGTGTTGTTGATGTCCCAGGCAGAGGTGGTCCTTGACTAGTACTGTGGTGTCACTTGACTAGTGTTGATGATGTCCCAGCAGAGGTGGTCCTTGACTAGTACTGTGCTGTCACTTGACTAGTGTTGTTGATGGATGTCCCAGCAGAGGTGGTCCTTGACTAGTACTGTGGTGTCACTTGACTAGTGTTGTTGATGTCCCAGGCAGAGGTGGTCCTTGACTAGTACTGTGGTGTCACTTGACTAGTGTTGATGATGTCCCAGCAGAGGTGGTCCTTGACTAGTATTGTGCTGTCACTTGACTAGTGTTGTTGATGGATGTCCCAGCAGAGGTGGTCCTTGACTAGTACTGTGGTGTCACTTGACTAGTACTGTGGTGTCCCCTGACTAGTGTTGTTGATGTCCCAGCAGAGGTGGTCCTTGACTAGTACTGTGGTGTCACTTGACTAGTGTTGTTGATGTCCCAGCAGAGGTGGTCCTTGACTACTACTGTGGTGTCACTTGACTAGTGGTGTGGTGTCACTTGACTAGTGGTGTTGATGTCCCAGGCAGAGGTGGTCCTTGACTAGTACTGTGGTGTCACTTGACTAGTGTTGATGATGTCCCAGCAGAGGTGGTCCTTGACTAGTATTGTGCTGTCACTTGACTAGTGTTGTTGATGGATGTCCCAGCAGAGGTGGTCCCTGACTAGTACTGTGGTGTCACTTGACTAGTACTGTGGTGTCCCTTGACTAGTGTTGTTGATGTCCCAGCAGAGGTGGTCCTTGACTAGTACTGTGGTGTCACTTGACTAGTGTTGTTGATGTCCCAGCAGAGGTGGTCCTTGACTAGTACTGTGGTGTCACTTGACTAGTGGTGTTGATGTCCCAGCAGAGGTGGTCCTTGACTAGTACTGTGGTGTCCCTTGACTAGTGTTGTTGATGTCCCAGCAGAGGTGGTCCTTGACTAGTACTGTGGTGTCACTTGACTAGTGTTGTTGATGTCCCAGCAGAGGTGGTCCTTGACTAGTACTGTGGTGTCACTTGACTAGTGTTGATGTCCCAGCAGAGGTGGTCCTTGACTAGTACTGTGGTGTCACTTGACTAGTGGTGTGGTGTCACTTGACTAGTGTTGATGTCCCAGCAGAGGTGGTCCTTGACTAGTACTGTGGTGTCACTTGACTAGTGTTGATGTCCCAGCAGAGGTGGTCCTTGACTAGTACTGTGGTGTCACTTGACTAGTGGTGTGGTGTCACTTGACTAGTGTTGATGTCCCAGCAGAGGTGGTCCTTGACTAGTACTGTGGTGTCACTTGACTAGTACTGTGGTGTCACTTGACTAGTGTTGATGTCCCAGCAGAGGTGGTCCTTGACTAGTACTGTGGTGTCACTTGACTAGTGGTGTGGTGTCACTTGACTAGTGTTGATGTCCCAGCAGAGGTGGTCCTTGACTAGTACTGTGGTGTCACTTGACTAGTACTGTGGTGTCACTTGACTAGTGTTGATGTCCCAGCAGAGGTGGTCCTTGACTAGTACTGTGGTGTCACTTGACTAGTGTTGATGTCCCAGCAGAGGTGGTCCTTGACTAGTACTGTGGTGTCACTTGACTAGTGGTGTGGTGTCACTTGACTAGTGTTGATGTCCCAGCAGAGGTGGTCCTTGACTAGTACTGTGGTGTCACTTGACTAGTACTGTGGTGTCACTTGATTAGTGTTGATGTCCCAGCAGAGGTGGTCCTTGACTAGTACTGTGGTGTCACTTGACTAGTGTTGATGTCCCAGCAGAGGTGGTCCTTGACTAGTACTGTGGTGTCACTTGACTAGTGGTGTGGTGTCACTTGACTAGTGTTGATGTCCCAGCAGAGGTGGTCCTTGACTAGTACTGTGGTGTCACTTGACTAGTACTGTGGTGTCACTTGACTAGTATTGTTGATGTCCCAGCAGAGGTGGTCCTTGACTAGTACTGTTGTGTCACTTGACTAGTACTGTGGTGTCACTTGACTAGTATTGTTGATGTCCCAGCAGAGGTGGTCCTTGACTAGTACTGTGGTGTCACTTGACTAGTATTGTTGATGTCCCAGCAGAGGTGGTCCTTGACTAGTACTGTGGTGTCACTTGACTAGTACTGTGGTGTCACTTGACTAGTATTGTTGATGTCCCAGCAGAGGTGGTCCTGGGAGCTGACATGAAGGTGGAGTCAGACCACAAGTTGGAGAAGTTGGAGACCTTCCTTGGAAAGATCAACAGTAAAGTTTACTTTTCTCCCTCTAATATTACTACTTAGTATTAATATTACTACTTAGTATTCTACAGGAAGTAAGCAGATATGAGCAGGAAGTAAGCAGATATGAGCAGGAAGTAAGCAGATATTAGCAGTAAGTGCGGATATAATCAGGAAGTAAGCAGATATTAACAAGAAGCAAGCAGATATGAGCAGGAAGTAAGCCGATATTGGCAGAAAGTAAGTAGATATTGGCAGGAAGTAAGTAGATATTAACAGGATGTAAACAGATATTAACAGGAAGTAAGCAGATATTAACAGGAAATAAGCAGATATTGACAGGAAGTAAGCAGATATAAGCAGGAAGTAAGCAGATATTGGCAGGAAGTAAGCATATATTGGCAGGAAGTAAGCAGATATTAGGAAGTAAGCAGATATTAGCAGAAAGTAAGCAGATATGAGCAGGAAATAAGCAGATATTAGCAGGAAGAAAGATCTTGTTAGGATGTAAGCAGATATTGGCAGGAATTTAGCAGATATTGGCAGCAAGTAAGCAGATATTAAGAGAAAGTAAGTATATATTAGCAGAAGTAAACAGATATTAACAGGAAGTAAGCAGGTATTAGCAGGAACTAAGCAGATATAATCAGGAAGTAAGCAGATATTAACAGGATATAAGCAGATATTGGCAAGAAGTAAGCAGTTATTGGCAGGAAGTTAGCAGATATTGGCAGGAGTAAGCAGATATTAACAGGAAGTAAGCAGATATTAACAGGAAGTAAGCAGATATGAGCAGGAAGTTAGCAGATATTATCAGGAAGTAAGCAGATATTAACAGGAAGTAAGCAGATATGAGCAGGGAGTTAGCAGATATGAGCAGGAAGTAAGTAGATATTATCAGTAAGTAAGCAGATATTAACAGGAAGTAAGCAGATATTAACAGGAAGTAAGCAGATATTAACAGGAAGTAAGCAGATATGAGCAGGAAGTTAGCAGATATTAACAGGAAGTTAGCAGATATCAGGAAGTAAGCAGATATTAACAGGAAGTAAGCAGGTATTAGCAGGAACTAAGCAGATATAATCAGGAAGTAAGCAGATATTAACAGGATATAAGCAGATATTGGCAAGAAGTAAGCAGTTATTGGCAGGAAGTTAGCAGATATTGGCAGGAGTAAGCAGATATTAACAGGAAGTAAGCAGATATTAACAGGAAGTAAGCAGATATGAGCAGGAAGTTAGCAGATATTATCAGGAAGTAAGCAGATATTAACAGGAAGTAAGCAGATATGAGCAGGGAGTTAGCAGATATTAACAGGAAGTAAGCAGATATGAGCAGGAACTAAGCAGATATTATCAGTAAGTAAGCAGATATTAACAGGAAGTAAGCAGATATTAACAGGAAGTAAGCAGATATTAACAGGAAGTAAGCAGATATGAGCAGGAAGTTAGCAGATATTAACAGGAAGTTAGCAGATATCAGGAAGTAAGCAGATATTAACAGGAAGTAAGCAGATATTAACAGGAAGTAAGCAGATATTAACAGGAAGTAAGCAGATATTATCAGTAAGTAAGCAGATATTAACAGGAAGTTAGCAGATATTAACAGGAAGTTAGCAGATATCAGGAAGTAAGCAGATATTAACAGGAAGTAAGCAGATATTAACAGGAAGTAAGCAGATATTAACAGGAAGTAAGCAGATATTATCAGTAAGTAAGCAGATATGAGCAGGAAGTTAGCAGATATTGGCAGAGAGTAAGCAGATATGAGCAGGGAGTAAGCAGATATTGGCAGGAAGTGATGGATAAAATATATGATACAGTAAATATGGTGATGTATATTCATCTGCAGTATGACATATATTTGGTTCAGCAGCAGCGACAACAGAGGCGGGCGTCATGGTAACGCAGGAGAAGGTGAAGGAGGTGATGCAACTGGAGGACCAGATCTTTTCCAAGTTCTTCCCCCGACTGGACCAAGTTCCTCCCGCCGGCAGCAAGATGGCGCCGCTGGAGGACTTTGACGCCATCTTTGGTCCTCAGACCCCAGAGTAAGACCTCCACCCTGCAGATGAAGGGAATCCACACTACTCTACCTGGGACCTCTTTACTGTACCTGTGACCTGTTTACTGGACCTGTGACTTGTTTACTGTACCTGTGATGTGTTTACTGTACTGTGATGTGTCTCCAGCAGGTTGGTGTCCAGCATGGTGCGGCACAAGAGAGCGGTGCGGCCCGCACGCAATGTTCCTGCGTCCAAGAACCCTGTAAAGATGTTGGCCTCCAGGGAGGACATCAGACTGCAGTCCAGGGAGCAGCACCTCAACCTGGGCCTGCTGGAGGACACCACCGTGAAAGGTGAGCATACTCTACTTACTTACTGTAAGTCATCTAAGTATCATTCTGTCAACATACTGTAAGTCATCTTCGTATCATACTGTAAGTCATCTTCATATCATACTGTCAACATACTGTAAGTCATCTAAGTATTACTGTAAGTCATCTAAGTATCATACTGTCAACATACTGTAAGTCATCTTCATATCACACTGTCAACATACTGTAAGTCATCTTCATATCATACTGTCAACATACTGTAATTCATCTCCATATCATACTGTCAACATACTGTAAGTCATCTTCATATCATACTGTCAACATACTGTAAGTCATCTTCATATCACACTGTCAACATACTGTAAGTCATCTTCATATCATACTGTAAGTCATCTTCATATCACACTGTCAACATACTGTAAGTCATCTTCATATCATACTGTAAGTCATCTTCATATCATACTGTAAGTCATCTTCATATCACACTGTCAACATACTGTAAGTCATCTTCATATCATACTGTAAGTCATCTTCATATCATACTGTAAGTCATCTTCATATCACACTGTCAACATACTGTAAGTCATCTTCATATCATACTGTAAGTCATCTTCATATCACACTGTCAACATACTGTAAGTCATCTTCATATCATACTGTAAGTCATCTTCATATCATACTGTAAGTCATCTTCATATCACACTGTCAACATACTGTAAGTCATCTTCATATCATACTGTAAGTCATCTTCATATCATACTGTAAGTCATCTTCATATCATACTGTCAACATACTGTAAGTCATCTTCATATCATACTGTCAACATACTGTAAGTCATCTTCATATCATACTGTAAGTCATCTTCATATCATACTGTCAACATACTGTAAGTCATCTTCATATCACACTGTCAACATACTGTAAGTCATCTTCATATCATACTGTAAGTCATCTTCATATCATACTGTCAACATACTGTAAGTCATCTTCATATCATACTGTCAACATACTGTAAGTCATCTAAGTATCATACTGTCAACATACTGTAAGTCATCTTCATATCACACTGTCAACATACTGTAAGTCATCTAAGTATCATACTGTCAACATACTGTAAGTCATCTAAGTATCACACTGTCAACATACTGTAAGTCATCTAAGTATCATACTGTCAACATACTGTAAGTCATCTTCATATCACACTGTCAACATACTGTAAGTCATCTAAGTATTGTACTGTCAACATACTGTAAGTCATCTTCATATCACACTGTCAACATACTGTAAGTCATCTAAGTATTGTACTGTCAACATACTGTAAGTCATCTTCATATCACACTGTCAACATACTGTAAGTCATCTAAGTATCATACTGCCAACATACTGTAAGTCATCTTCATATCACACTGTCAACATACTGTAAGTCATCTAAGTATCATACTGTCAACATACTGTAAGTCATCTAAGTATCATACTGTCAACATACTGTAAGTCATCTTCATATCACACTGTCAACATACTGTAAGTCATCTTCATATCACACTGCCAACATACTGTAAGTCATCTAAGTATCATACTGTCAACATACTGTAAGTCATCTAAGTATCATACTGTCAACATACTGTAAGTCATCTAAGTATCATACTGTCAACATACTGTAAGTCATCTTCATATTGTACTGTCAACATACTGTAAGTCATCTAAGTATCATACTGTCAACATACTGTAAGTCATCTAAGTATCATACTGTCAACATACTGTAAGTCATCTTCATATCACACTGTCAACATACTGTAAGTCATCTAAGTATTGTACTGTCAACATACTGTAAGTCATCTAAGTATCATACTGTCAACATACTGTAAGTCATCTAAGTATCATACTGTCAACATACTGTAAGTCATCTAAGTATCATACTGTCAACATACTGTAAGTCATCTAAGTATTGTACTGTCAACATACTGTAAGTCATCTAAGTATTGTACTGTCAACATACTGTAAGTCATCTAAGTATCATACTGTCAACATACTGTAAGTCATCTAAGTATCATACTGCCAACATACTGTAAGTCATCTTCATATCACACTGTCAACATACTGTAAGTCATCTAAGTATTGTACTGTCAACATACTGTAAGTCATCTAAGTATTGTACTGTCAACATACTGTAAGTCATCTAAGTATCATACTGCCAACATACTGTAAGTCATCTTCATATCACACTGTCAACATACTGTAAGTCATCTAAGTATCATACTGTCAACATACTGTAAGTCATCTAAGTATCATACTGTCAACATACTGTAAGTCATCTTCATATCACACTGTCAACATACTGTAAGTCATCTAAGTATTGTACTGTCAACATACTGTAAGTCATCTTCATATCACACTGTCAACATACTGTAAGTCATCTTCATATCACACTGTCAACATACTGTAAGTCATCTAAGTATCATACTGTCAACATACTGTAAGTCATCTAAGTATCATACTGTCAACATACTGTAAGTCATCTTCATATCACACTGTCAACATACTGTAAGTCATCTAAGTATTGTACTGTCAACATACTGTAAGTCATCTAAGTATCATACTGTCAACATACTGTAAGTCATCTAAGTATCATACTGTCAACATACTGTAAGTCATCTTCATATCACACTGTCAACATACTGTAAGTCATCTAAGTATCATACTGTCAACATACTGTAAGTCATCTAAGTATCATACTGTCAACATACTGTAAGTCATCTAAGTATCATACTGTCAACATACTGTAAGTCATCTTCATATCACACTGTCAACATACTGTAAGTCATCTAAGTATCATACTGTCAACATACTGTAAGTCATCTTCATATCACACTGTCAACATACTGTAAGTCATCTAAGTATCATACTGTCAACATACTGTAAGTCATCTAAGTATCATACTGTCAACATACTGTAAGTCATCTAAGTATCATACTGTCAACATACTGTAAGTCATCTTCATATCACACTGTCAACATACTGTAAGTCATCTAAGTATCATACTGTCAACATACTGTAAGTCATCTAAGTATCATACTGTCAACATACTGTAAGTCATCTTCATATCACACTGTCAACATACTGTAAGTCATCTAAGTATCATACTGTCAACATACTGTAAGTCATCTAAGTATCATACTGTCAACATACTGTAAGTCATCTAAGTATCATACTGTCAACATACTGTAAGTCATCTTCATATCACACTGTCAACATACTGTAAGTCATCTAAGTATTGTACTGTCAACATACTGTAAGTCATCTAAGTATCATACTGTCAACATACTGTAAGTCATCTAAGTATTGTACTGTCAACATACTGTAAGTCATCTAAGTATCATACTGTCAACATACTGTAAGTCATCTAAGTATCATACTGTCAACATACTGTAAGTCATCTTCATATCACACTGTCAACATACTGTAAGTCATCTAAGTATTGTACTGTCAACATACTGTAAGTCATCTAAGTATCATACTGTCAACATACTGTAAGTCATCTAAGTATTGTACTGTCAACATACTGTAAGTCATCTTCATATCACACTGTCAACATACTGTAAGTCATCTAAGTATCATACTGTCAACATACTGTAAGTCATCTAAGTATCATACTGTCAACATACTGTAAGTCATCTAAGTATCATACTGTCAACATACTGTAAGTCATCTTCATATCACACTGTCAACATACTGTAAGTCATCTAAGTATTGTACTGTCAACATACTGTAAGTCATCTAAGTATCATACTGTCAACATACTGTAAGTCATCTAAGTATTGTACTGTCAACATACTGTAAGTCATCTTCATATCACACTGTCAACATACTGTAAGTCATCTAAGTATCATACTGTCAACATACTGTAAGTCATCTAAGTATCATACTGTCAACATACTGTAAGTCATCTTCATATCACACTGTCAACATACTGTAAGTCATCTAAGTATCATACTGTCAACATACTGTAAGTCATCTAAGTATCATACTGTCAACATACTGTAAGTCATCTAAGTATCATACTGTCAACATACTGTAAGTCATCTTCATATCACACTGTCAACATACTGTAAGTCATCTAAGTATTGTACTGTCAACATACTGTAAGTCATCTAAGTATTGTACTGTCAACATACTGTAAGTCATCTAAGTATTGTACTGTCAACATACTGTAAGTCATCTAAGTATCGTACTGTCAACATACTGTAAGTCATCTAAGTATCATGCTGTCAACATACTGTAAGTCATCTAAGTATCATACTGTCAACATACTGTAAGTCATCTAAGTATCATACTGTCAACATACTGTAAGTCATCTTCATATCACACTGTCAACATACTGTAAGTCATCTAAGTATTGTACTGTCAACATACTGTAAGTCATCTAAGTATTGTACTGTCAACATACTGTAAGTCATCTTCATATCACACTGTCAACATACTGTAAGTCATCTTCATATCACACTGTCAACATACTGTAAGTCATCTAAGTATCATACTGTCAACATACTGTAAGTCATCTAAGTATTGTACTGTCAACATACTGTAAGTCATCTAAGTATCATACTGTCAACATACTGTAAGTCATCTAAGTATTGTACTGTCAACATACTGTAAGTCATCTAAGTATTGTACTGTCAACATACTGTAAGTCATCTTCATATCACACTGTCAACATACTGTAAGTCATCTAAGTATCACACTGTCAACATACTGTAAGTCATCTTCATATCACACTGTCAACATACTGTAAGTCATCTAAGTATCATACTGTCAACATACTGTAAGTCATCTTCATATTGTACTGTCAACATACTGTAAGTCATCTAAGTATCATACTGTCAACATACTGTAAGTCATCTTCATATCACACTGTCAACATACTGTAAGTCATCTAAGTATTGTACTGTCAACATACTGTAAGTCATCTAAGTATCATACTGTCAACATACTGTAAGTCATCTAAGTATTGTACTGTCAACATACTGTAAGTCATCTAAGTATCATACTGTCAACATACTGTAAGTCATCTTCATATCACACTGTCAACATACTGTAAGTCATCTAAGTATCATACTGTCAACATACTGTAAGTCATCTAAGTATCATACTGTCAACATACTGTAAGTCATGTTCATATCACACTGTCAACATACTGTAAGTCATCTAAGTATCACACTGTCAACATACTGTAAGTCATCTAAGTATCACACTGTCAACATACTGTAAGTCATCTAAGTATCATACTGTCAACATACTGCACAGGTGTGTGTGTGTGTGTGTGTATGATGTATCCCACAGGTGTGTGTGTGTGTGTGTGTGTGTGTGTGATCTGTGCCACAGGTGTGTGTGTATGATGTGTGCCACAGGTGTGTGTGTGTGCGCGTGTAAGAGAGAGTCACCTTGTGTCGTGGTCTGCAGAGAGTCTGTGTGAGGCGGCGTTGGCGGGCCTGCGCAGCCAGGAGCAGGTGAGCAGCGTGCACCTGCGCAGCGTCCAGGTGTGTGAGGACACGTCCAACAACAGTGCCCCGCCCTACAGGAAAGTCATGCTGCTGCAGGTCAAAGGTCAGCCTTCAAGATGCTAACATCACACTTGCAAGGAGTGCTTGTCAATCATTTTGCAGAGTCAGGTAACTTGCTACTTGCCACATGCTAACTCTTAGCATGCTAACGTTTTTAGCCAATTTTGCAGCCAAACACCTCAGAGTCATTTTATTGGGTACGTGACACATGCTAACTGTTAGCATGCTAACTTTTTTTTCCAATCATTTTGCATGCGTAAGCTTCACAGTTTTATAACTTCTTACTTGACGCAGTCTGTCAGCACGCTAACGTTAGCATGTAAGTTGGCGTCATTATTTGCTCTTTGATGCGCCGCACTTTGGACACGCCCACTTTACAAGTCATGATGCGTCGCACTTGGGACACGCCCACTCTACAAGTCATGTTTACTGTGCAGGTCGCCGCCACGTCCAGACCAGGCTGGTAGAGCCCAGGGCGTCGTCCTTGAACAGCGGCGACTGTTTCCTGCTGATCACGCCCGTCCAGACCAGGCTGGTAGAGCCCAGGGCGTCGTCCTTGAACAGCGGCGACTGTTTCCTACTGATCACGCCGCAGCGCTGCTTCGTCTGGACGGGACAGTTCGCCAACGTCATGGAGAAGAACAAGGTGTGATGTCATTCATTACATTACATCATCATCATTCTTTACTCTTCTATCATTGTAATTCTACCTGTTTTATTACAATTTAACATGTTTTTATTGAACATGTTTTATTTCAATTTAACATGTTTTTTACTTAACATGTTTTATTACAATTAAATATGTTTTTTACTTAACATGTTTTATTACAATTTAACATGTTTTTTACTTACCATGTTTTATTACAATTTAACATATTTTTTACTTAACATGTTTTATTACAATTTAACATGTTTTTATTGAACATGTTTTATTACAATTTAACATGTTTGTTATTGAACATGTTTTATTACAATGTAACATGTTTTTATTGAACATGTTTTATTATAATTTAACATGTTTTTACTTAACATGTTTTATTTCAATTTAACATGTTTTTTACTTAACATGTTTTATTACAATTAAATATGTTTTTTACTTAACATGTTTTATTACAATTTAACATGTTTTTTACTTAACATGTTTTATTACAATTTAACATATTTTTTACTTAACATGTTTTATTACAATGTAACATGTTTTTATTGAACATGTTTTATTATAATTTAACATGTTTTTACTTAACATGTTTTATTTCAATTCAACATGTTTTTTACTTAACATGTTTTATTACAATTAAATATGTGTTTTACTTAACATGTTTTATTACAATTTAACATGTTTTTATTTAATATGTTTTATTACAATTTAACATGTTTTTTTATCAAACATGTTTTATTAAAATGTAAAAAGGTTTTTTGTTCAACATGTTAATTATAATTTTAACTTGATTTTTATTGAACATATTTTATTACAATTTGACATGTTTTATTACAGTTTAACATGTTTTATTTTATTTATATGTTTTATCACAATTTAACATGTTTTATTGCAATTTTAAAAAGTGTTTTATTCAACACGTTTTATTACAATTTTACTTGATTTTTATTTAACATGTTTTATTACAATTTAACATCTTTATTTAACATGTTTTATTACAATGTAACATGTTTTTTTATTGAACATGTTTTATTACAATTTAACATGTTTTTTTAATACTTTTTATTACAATTTAACATGTTTTTTTATTAAACATGTTCTATTACAATTTAACATGTTTTTTATTTAACATGTTTTATTAAAATTTAAAAAGTTTTTTTATTTAACATGTTTATTACAATTTTAACTCGATGTTTAATATGTTTTTTTACATTTTAACTTGTTTTATTACAGTTTAACATGTTTATTACAATTTTAACTCGATGTTTAATATGTTTTTTTACATTTTAACTTGTTTTATTACAGTTTAACATGTTTTTTATTGATGTTTTATCACAATTTAACATGTTTTATTACAATTTTACTTGATTTAAAAAAAAATATATATTTAACATGTTTTATTACAATTTAACATCTTTAACATGTTTTATTACAATGTAACATGTTGTTTTATTGAATGTTTTATTACAATTTTAACTTGATTTTTATATAACATGTTTTATTACAATTTGACATGTTTTATTACAGTTTAACATGTTTTTTATTTACATGTTTTATCACAATTTAACATGTTTTATTACAATTTTAAAACGTTTTTTTATTGAACATGTTTCATTACAATTTAACATGTTTGTTATTTAACATGTTTTATTACAATGTAACATGTTTGTTATTGAACATGTTTTATTACAATGTAACATGTTTTTATTGAACATGTCTTATTATAATTTAACATGTTTTTACTTAACATGTTTTATTACAATTTAACATGTTTTTTACTTAACATGTTTTATTACAATTTAACATGTTTTTATTTAATATGTTTTATTACAGTTTAACATGTTTTTTTATCAAACATGTTTTATTAAAATTTAAAAAGGTTTTTTGTTCTACATGTTAATTATAATTTTAACTTGATTTTTATTGAACATATTTTATTACAATTTGACATGTTTTATTACAGTTTAACATGTTTTATTTTATTTATATGTTTTATCACAATTTAACATGTTTTATTGCAATTTTAAAAAGTTTTTTATTCAACACGTTTTATTACAATTTTACTTGATTTTATTTTAACATGTTTTATTACAATTTAACATCTTTATTTAACATGTTTTATTACAATGTAACATGTTTTTTTATTGAACATGTTTTATTATAATTTAACATATTTTTTTAATACTTTTTATTACAATTTAACATGTTTTTTATTTAACATGTTTTATTAAGATTTAAAAAGTTTTTTATTCAACATGTTTATTACAATTTCAACTCGATTTTTATTTAATGTTTTATTACATTTTAACTTGTTTTATTACAGTTTAACATATTTTTTATTTATGTTTTATCACAATTTAACATGTTTTATTACAATTGTACTTGATTTTTTAAAAAGTTTTTTTATTTAACATGTTTTATTACAATTTAACATCTTTAACATGTTTTATTACAATGTAACATGTTTTTTTATTGACTATGTTTTATTACAATTTTAACTTGATTTTTATATAACATGTTTTATTACAATTTGACATGTTTTATTACAGTTTAACATGTTTTTTATTTACATGTTTTATCACAATTTAACATGTTTTATTACAATTTTAAAACGTTTTTTTATTTAACATGTTTTATTAGAATTTTACTTGATTTTTATTTAACATGTTTTATTACAATTTAACAAATTTTTTATTTAACATGTTTATTTCAATTTTTATGGTTATTTAACATGTTTTAATGGTTATCGATCATGTTTTCATTTCCAAGGAGGTCTGACAATTGAAAGTGTTTTAATTCCAGTAGAAGATGAGAAGAATGAATAAAAGACTGACATTTATTCGGCCTCCAGGCTGCCGAGTTGGCCAACTTCATCCAGAAAAAGAAAGATCTGGGTTGCCGTGCCAACGAGGTCCAGGTGCTGCAAGAAGGTGTGGGCGAGCAGGACATGGAGGACTTCTGGAAGGTTCTGGGAGGGCGAGCCAGTTACCAACGTAAGACTTTGACACCTCTGACTTGTTGTTGTGGTCATGCCAAGTCTCCTCCTGCTGTGTTGTGGTGGTCATGCCAAGTCTCCTGCTGTGTTGTGGTGGTCATGCCAAGTCTCCTGCTGTGTTGTGGTGGTCATGCCAAGTCTCTTGCTGTGTTGTGGTGGTCATGCCAAGTCTCCTGCTGTGTTGTGGTGGTCATGCCAAGTCTCCTGCTGTGTTGTGGTGGTCATGCCAAGTCTCCTGCTGTGTTGTGGTGGTCATGCCAAGTCTCCTGTGTTGTGGTGGTCATGCCAAGTCTCCTGTGTTGTGGTGGTCATGCCAAGTCTCCTCCTGTGTTGTGGTGGTCATGCCAAGTCTCCTCCTGTGTTGTGGTGGTCATGCCAAGTCTCCTCCTGTGTTGTGGTGGTCATGCCAAGTGTCCTGCTGTGTTGTGGTGGTCATGCCAAGTCTCCTGCTGTGTTGTGGTGGTCATGCCAAGTCTCCTGCTGTGTTGTGGTGGTCATGCCAAGTCTCCTGTGTTGTGTTGTGGTGGTCATGCCAAGTCTCCTCCTGTGTTGTGGTGGTCATGCCAAGTCTCCTCCTGTGTTGTGGTGGTCATGCCAAGTGTCCTGCTGTGTTGTGGTGGTCATGCCAAGTCTCCTGCTGTGTTGTGGTGGTCATGCCAAGTCTCCTGCTGTGTTGTGGTGGTCATGCCAAGTCTCTTGCTGTGTTGTGGTGGTCATGCCAAGTCTCCTCCTGCTGTGTTGTGGTGGTCATGCCAAGTCTCCTGTGTTGTGGTGGTCATGCCAAGTCTCCTGTGTTGTGGTGGTCATGCCAAGTCTCCTGTGTTGTGGTGGTCATGCCAAGTCTCCTGTTGTGTTGTGGTGGTCATGCCATGTCTCCTGCTGTGTTGTGGTGGTCATGCCAAGTCTCCTGCTGTGTTGTGGTGGTCATGCCAAGTCTCCTGTGTTGTGGTGGTCATGCCAAGTCTCCTGTGTTGTGGTGGTCATGCCAAGTCTCCTCCTGTGTTGTGGTGGTCATGCCAAGTCTCCTCCTGTGTTGTGGTGGTCATGCCAAGTCTCCTCCTGTGTTGTGGTGGTCATGCCAAGTGTCCTGCTGTGTTGTGGTGGTCATGCCAAGTCTCCTGCTGTGTTGTGGTGGTCATGCCAAGTCTCCTGCTGTGTTGTGGTGGTCATGCCAAGTCTCCTGTGTTGTGTTGTGGTGGTCATGCCAAGTCTCCTCCTGTGTTGTGGTGGTCATGCCAAGTCTCCTCCTGTGTTGTGGTGGTCATGCCAAGTCTCTTGCTGTGTTGTGGTGGTCATGCCAAGTCTCCTCCTGCTGTGTTGTGGTGGTCATGCCAAGTCTCCTCCTGCTGTGTTGTGGTGGTCATGCCAAGTCTCCTGTGTTGTGGTGGTCATGCCAAGTCTCCTGCTGTGTTGTGGTGGTCATGCCAAGTCTCCTGTGTTGTGGTGGTCATGCCAAGTCTCCTGCTGTGTTGTGGTGGTCATGCCAAGTCTCCTCCTGCTGTGTTGTGGTGGTCATGCCAAGTCTCCTGTGTTGTGGTGGTCATGCCAAGTCTCCTCCTGCTGTGTTGTGGTGGTCATGCCAAGTCTCCTCCTGTGTTGTGGTGGTCATGCCAAGTCTCCTGCTGTGTTGTGGTGGTCATGCCAAGTCTCCTGTGTTGTGGTGGTCATGCCAAGTCTCCTGCTGTGTTGTGGTGGTCATGCCAAGTCTCCTGTGTTGTGGTGGTCATGCCAAGTCTCCTCCTGCTGTGTTGTGGTGGTCATGCCAAGTCTCCTGCTGTGTTGTGGTGGTCATGCCAAGTCTCCTGCTGTGTTGTGGTGGTCATGCCAAGTCTCCTCCTGCTGTGTTGTGGTGGTCATGCCAAGTCTCCTGCTGTGTTGTGGTGGTCATGCCAAGTCTCCTCCTGCTGTGTTGTGGTGGTCATGCCAAGTCTCCTCCTGCTGTGTTGTGGTGGTCATGCCAAGTCTCCTGTGTTGTGGTGGTCATGCCAAGTCTCCTGTGTTGTGGTGGTCATGCCAAGTCTCCTGCTGTGTTGTGGGTGTCATGCCAAGTCTCTTGCTGTGTTGTGGTGGTCATGCCAAGTCTCTTGCTGTGTTGTGGTGGTCATGCCAAGTCTCCTGTGTTGTGGTGGTCATGCCAAGTCTCCTGTGTTGTGGTGGTCATGCCAAGTCTCCTCCTGCTGTGTTGTGGTGGTCATGCCAAGTCTCCTGCTGTGTTGTGGTGGTCATGCCAAGTCTCCTCCTGCTGTGTTGTGGTGGTCATGCCAAGTCTCCTGTGTTGTGGTGGTCATGCCAAGTCTCCTGTGTTGTGGTGGTCATGCCAAGTCTCCTCCTGCTGTGTTGTGGTGGTCATGCCAAGTCTCCTGCTGTGTTGTGGTGGTCATGCCAAGTCTCCTCCTGCTGTGTTGTGGTGGCCATGCCAAGTCTCCTCCTGCTGTGTTGTGGTGGTCATGCCAAGTCTCCTGCTGTGTTGTGGTGGTCATGCCAAGTCTCCTCCTGCTGTGTTGTGGTGGTCATGCCAAGTCTCCTCCTGCTGTGTTGTGGTGGTCATGCCAAGTCTCCTCCTGCTGTGTTGTGGTGGTCATGCCAAGTCTCCTGCTGTGTTGTGGTGGTCATGCCAAGTCTCCTGCTGTGTTGTGGTGGTCATGCCAAGTCTCCTGCTGTGTTGTGGTGGTCATGCCAAGTCTCCTGCTGTGTTGTGGTGGTCATGCCAAGTCTCCTGTGTTGTGGTGGTCATGCCAAGTCTCCTCCTGCTGTGTTGTGGTGGTCATGCCAAGTCTCTTCCTGCTGTGTTGTGGTGGTCATGCCAAGTCTCCTGTGTTGTGGTGGTCATGCCAAGTCTCCTGCTGTGTTGTGGTGGTCATGCCAAGTCTCCTGCTGTGTTGTGGTGGTCATGCCAAGTCTCCTGCTGTGTTGTGGTGGTCATGCCAAGTCTCCTCCTGTGTTGTGGTGGTCATGCCAAGTCTCCTCCTGCTGTGTTGTGGTGGTCATGCCAAGTCTCCTGCTGTGTTGTGGTGGTCATGCCAAGTCTCCTCCTGCTGTGTTGTGGTGGTCATGCCAAGTCTCTTCCTGTGTTGTGGTGGCAGCGGCGGGCGCGGCGGATGAAGACCAGCTGTACGAGGACGCCATCGTGGAGACAAACTGTATCTACAGACTCAGCCTCAACAAGCTGCTGCCAGACCACCTCTTCTGGGCCAGGACGCCTGCCGCGGCTTTACTGCGGCCTACTGAGGTCACGCATACACCACGCTCTGGCAAACTCATGCCCGCCCAATGCTTTAAAGTGGCCCACAACATTATTTCAATCAGCCCACCACTCAATTTAAAGCGGCCCACTTCATTTAATTCGGTCCACCACTTCATTTAATTCGGTCCACCACATCATTTATTTTGGTCCACCACATCGTTTATTTTGGTCCACCACATCATTTAAGGTGGCCCGCCACCTCATTTAATTCAGCCTACCACTTAATTTAAAGTGGCCCACCCCATTATTTAAGGTGGTCCACCACGTCATTTAATTCTGCCCACCACTCAATTTAAGTTGGCCCACCCCATCGTTTATGTGGCCCACCACGTCATTTATTTCGGTCTGCCCCATCATTTAATTTGACCCACCACATCATTGATGTGGTCTGTCACCTCATTTATTTTGGTCTACCACTTAATTAATGTGGTCCACCACATCATTTAACTTGGCCCGCCCCATCATTTAACTTGGCCTGCCACTTCATTTAAGGTGGACCGCCAGATCATTTAATTCGGCCCACCACTTCATTTAGGTGGCCCACCACTTCATTTATGTGGCCCACCACGTCATTATTGTGGTCCGCCACATCATTTAATTTGGCCCTTCACTTCATTTAAATTGGCCCGCCACTTCATTTAACTTGGCCCGCCATGTCATTTAATTTGCCCCACCACTTAATTTAAATTGGCCCACCCCATCATTTAAGGTGGTCCACCACGTCATTTAATTCCGCCCACCACTCAATTTAAGTTGGCCCACCACATCATTTATTTCGGTCTGCCACATAATTTATTTTGGTCCACCACATCATTTATTTTGGTCCACCACATCATTTATTTTGGTCCACCACTTAATTTAACTTGGCCCGCCCCATCATTTAATTTGGCCTGCCACATCATTTAAGGTGGACTGCCATTTCATTTAATTCGGCCCACCACTTCATTTAGGTGGCCCACCACATCATTATTGTGGTCCGCCACATCATTTAATTTGGCCCGCCAGTTCATTTAAATTGGCCTGCCATATAATTTAATTTGCCTCACCACCTCATTATGGTCCGCCACATCATTAAATTTGGCCCACCACTTCATTTAAGGTGGCCCACCACATTATTTAATGTGGTGTTTTTGATTGATTGGAAGTAGCATTAGTAGATTGCACAGTACAGTACAGTACATGTACAGTACAGTACAGTACATACATGTACAGTACGTACATGTACAGTACAGTACATACATGTACAGTACAGTACATACATGTACAGTACAGTACAGTACATATTCCCTACAATTGAGCACTAAACGGTAACTTAGTTCTTCATTTGGTGGCACTGATCTCCTAGGATGGCATGCCAAGAGTCCTGGTACGCCTCCTCACCAAAGCCAGAACCAGGAGACTCTAAGTCCTGGGCAAGCTGGTTTGGGATGAGGCTCTAAAGTTCCCAATCGGCCTTGCGGAAGTTCCAACATTTATGTGGCCTGCTTGAGACTGGGACCATAGTTCTTGAGACCGTTACAAGCGAGGGTCGCTGTTGGGACCTTGGACACTTCTCTAAGACCCGGGTGTCCAAGTGGCAGCTATGTAGACCAGTGCTGGATTCATGTGGTCTGTCATGTTGGTAACCAGGTCAGCCACCTCATTTCACGTGACCCACCACGTCATTTGCTTTTCATGTCATTTAAAGTGGCCCGTCATGTTATTTAATTTGGTCTGTCATGTTATTTAAGTGGCCCGTCAGTTTATTTAAGGTGGTCTGTTATGGTATTTAAAGCGGCCCGTCATGTTATTTAATTTGGTCTGTCATGTTATTTAAGTGGCCCTTCAGTTTATTTAAGGTGGTCTGTTATGATATTTAAATGGGCCCGTCATGTTATTTATGTGGTCTGTCATTTTATTTAAAGTGGTCTGTTATGGTATTTAAAGTGGCCCGTCATGTTATTTATGTGGCCCGTCATTTTATTTAAGGTGGTCTGTTATGGTATTTAAAGTGGCCCGTCATGTTATTTATGTGGCCCGTCATTTTATTTAAAGTGGCCTGTTATGGTTTTTAAAGTGGCCCGTCATGTTATTTATGTGGTCCGTCATGTTATTTAATGTGGTCTGTTATGGTATTTTTTTGGTCTGTCATGTTATTTAAAGTGGTCTGTCATGTTATTTATGTGGTCTGTTATGGTATTCAAAGTGGCCCGTCATGTTATTTACGTGGTCTGTTATGTTAATTAACGTGGCCCTTCATATTATATGAAGTGGTCCGTCATGTTATTTAATGTGGTCTGTTATGGTATTTAAATTGGCCCGTCATGTTGTTTATGTGGTCTGTCATGTTATTTAAAGTGGCCCGTCATTTTATTTAACGTGGTCTGTTACGGTATTTAAATTGGCCCGTCATGTTGTTTATGTGGTCTGTCATGTTATTTAAAGTGGCACGTCATTTTATTTAATGTTGTCTGTAATGGTATTTAAAGTGGCCCGTCATGTTATTTATGTGCTCTGTTATGTTATTTAAAGTGGCCCGTCATGTTATATGAAGTGGTCTGTCATGTTTAATGTGGTCTGTCATGTTATTTAAAGTGGCCGTCATTTTATTTATGTGGTCTGTTATGGTATTTAAATGAGTTGCCCATCATTTTTTTTAAAGTGGCCTGTCATTTTATATACTGTGGTCTGTTATGGTATTTAATGTGGCCCGTCATGTTATTTATGTGGTCTGTCATGTTATTTAAATGAGTTGCCCATCATTTTTTTTAAAGTGGCCTGTCATTTTATATACTGTGGTCTGTTATGGTATTTAATGTGGCCCGTCATGTTAATTAATGTGGCCTGTCATGTTATATAAAGTGGTCCGTCATGTTATTTAATGTTGCCCATCATTTTATTTAATTTGGCCTGTGATGTTATTTAAAAGTGGCCCACAACGTCATTAAATGTGGTCCTCGGGCAGCTTAAGTGTGATGTAAAAGGTGTAGTCTGGAAGGAGTGGAAGACCTTGACCCGGGCCGCTGTGTCCAGGTTCTGGTGCTGGACTTTGGCAGTGAGATGTACATCTGGCATGGCAAGGAGGTGACCCTGGCACAGAAGAAGGTGGCCTTCCAGCTGGCCAAGCACCTGTGGAATGGCACCTTCGACTACACCAACTGTGACATCAACCCACTGGACCCTGGAGAATGTAACCCCCGCATCCCCAAGTAGGAAACACCACGTGACATCTCAGGGCTGTAGCCAACGCCATCACCAAGTAGGAAACACCACGTGACATCTCAGGGCTGTAGCCAACGCCATCACCAAGTAGGAAACACCACGTGACATCTTAGGGCTGTAGCCAACGCCATCACCAAGTAGGAAACACCACGTGACATCTCAGGGCTGTAGCCAACGCCATCACCAAGTAGGAAACACCACGTGACATCTTAGGGCTGTAGCCAACGCCATCACCAAGTAGGAAACACCACGTGACATCTTAGGGCTGTAGCCAACGCCATCACCAAGTAGGAAACACCATGTGACATCTTAGGGCTGTAGCCAACGCCATCACCAAGTAGGAAACACCACATGACACCTCAGGGCTGTAGCCAACGCCATCACCAAGTAGGAAACACCACGTGACATCTTAGGGCTGTAGCCAACGCCATCACCAAGTAGGAAACACCACGTGACATCTTAGGGCTGTAGCCAACGCCATCACCAAGTAGGAAACACCACGTGACATCTCAGGGCTGTAGCCAACGCCATCACCAAGTAGGAAACACCACGTGACATCTTAGGGCTGTAGCCAACGCCATCACCAAGTAGGAAACACCACGTGACATCTTAGGGCTGTAGCCAACGCCATCACCAAGTAGGAAACACCATGTGACATCTTAGGGCTGTAGCCAACGCCATCACCAAGTAGGAAACACCACATGACACCTCAGGGCTGTAGCCAACGCCATCACCAAGTAGGAAACACCACGTGACATCTTAGGGCTGTAGCCAACGCCATCACCAAGTAGGAAACACCATGTGACATCTTAGGGCTGTAGCCAACGCCATCACCAAGTAGGAAACACCACGTGACATCTCAGGGCTGTAGCCAACGCCATCACCAAGTAGGAAACACCACATGACACCTCAGGGCTGTAGCCAACGCCATCACCAAGTAGGAAACAGCACAAATATAGAACTCTTGTGGTGTATATTTCCAAAATAGCTATTAGAATGCTATTGCTGACATGCTAAGGTTAGCATGCTAGCAGTGGAGTACTATTAGCAAGCATCACTTTGACGTTGGAAAGGTAATTATTGAGCAGTCACATGTGATGATGTCATGCAGGAAAGGTAATTATTAAAAAAGTGAGATGTGATGATGTAATGCAGGAAAGGTAATGATTAAAAAGTGAGATGTGATGATGTCATGCAGGAAAGGTAATGATTAAAAAAGTGAGATGTGATGATGTCATGCAGGAAAGGTAATGATTAAACAAGTGATGATGTCATGCAGGAAAGGTAATGATTAAACAAGTGAGATGTGATGATGTCATGCAGGAAAGGTAATTATTAAATAGTGAGATGTGATGATGTCATGCAGGAAAGGTAATGATTAAACAAGTGAGATGTGATGATGTCATGCAGGAAAGGTAATTATTGAGCAGTCACATGTGATGATGTCATGCAGGAAAGGTAATTATTAAAAAAGTGAGATGTGATGATGTCATGCAGGAAAGGTAATGATTAAACAAGTGATGATGTCATGCAGGAAAGGTAATGATTAAACAAGTGAGATGTGATGATGTCATGTAGGAAAGGTAATTAGTAAACAAGTGAGATGTGATGATGTCATGCAGGAAAGGTAATGATTAAACAAGTGATGATGTCATGCAGGAAAGGTAATTATTAAACAAGTGATGATGTCATGCAGGAAAGGTAATGATTAAACAAGTGATGATGTCATGCAGGAAAGGTAATTATTAAACAAGTGATGATGTCATGCAGGAAAGGTAATGATTAAACAAGTGATGATGTCATGCAGGAAAGGTAATGATTAAACAAGTGAGATGTGATGATGTCATGCAGGAAAGGTAATTAGTAAACAAGTGAGATGTGATGATGTCATGCAGGAAAGGTAATGATTAAACAAGTGATGATGTCATGCAGGAAAGGTAATTATTAAACAAGTGATGATGTCATGCAGGAAAGGTAATGATTAAACAAGTGATGATGTCATGCAGGAAAGGTAATGATTAAACAAGTGATGATGTCATGCAGGAAAGGTAATGATTAAACAAGTGAGATGTGATGATGTCATGCAGGAAAGGTAATTATTAAACAAGTGATGATGTCATGCAGGAAAGGTAATGATTAAACAAGTGAGATGTGATGATGTCATGCAGGAAAGGACGAGGGCGTCCTGACTGGGCGCTGTTTGGCAGAGTGACTCATCACAATGAAACAGCCTTGTTTAAGGAGAAGTTCTTGGACTGGAGTGAGCCCACAACCACCATCAGGAGCAGCGGCGACCACCAGGTGGCGTGCACCTGTACAGCTAGCAACATGCTACGTTGGCGCTCATGTCTTCCTGTCCGCAGCAGCTGACTTCACACCGCCCTCGCGCCTTCCCCGCCGCTCGCATGATGGCGCCGCAGCGGGCGCCCGCACGCACCCTGGTGGACGGCGTGGATGTGGGGCGGGGCTACGGGCTGGTGGAGGTGGACGACCGGCGGTGCTACGAGGTGCGCACCTTGGACGTGGACGTCTGGCACATTCTGGAGTTTGACTACAGCCGCCTGCCGCGCCAAAGCATCGGCCAGTTCCACGAGGGCGACGCCTACGTGGTCAAGTGGAAGTTCATGGTCAGCACCGCAGGTCTGTACCACGCACTTGGTCACTTCCTGGGACATAAATGTAACACTTAACCACTTCCTGTGACATAAATGTACCACTTAACCACTTCCTGGGACATCAATGTAACACTTAACCACTTCCTGTGACATAAATGTAACACTTAACCACTTCCTGTGACATAAATGTAACACTTAACCACTTCCTGGGACATCAATGTAACACTTAACCACTTCCTGGGACATAGATGTACCACTTAACCACTTCCTGGGACATAAATGTAACACTTAACCACTTCCTGGGACATAGATGTACCACTTAACCACTTCCTGGGACATAGATGTACCACTTAACCACTTCCTGGGACATAAATGTAACACTTAACCACTTCCTGTGACATAAATGTACCACTTAACCACTTCCTGGGACATAAATGTAACACTTAACCACTTCCTGGGACATAAATGTAACACTTAACCACTTCCTAGGACATAAATGTAACACTTAACCACTTCCTGGGACATAAATCTAGCAGTTAACCACTTCCTGTAACATAAATGTACCACTTAACCACTAACTGTTACATAAATGTACTGCCTAACCACTTCCTGTGACATAAATCTAGTACTTAACCACTTCCTGGGACATAAATCTAGCAGTTAACCACTTCCTGGGACATAAATGTACCACGCAACTACTTCCTGTAACATAAATGTACCACTTAACCACTTCCTGGGACATAAATGTAACACTTAACCACTTCCTGGGACATAGATGTACCACTTAACCACTTCCTGGGACATAGATGTACCACTTAACCACTTCCTGGGACATAAATGTAACACTTAACCACTTCCTGTGACATAAATGTACCACTTAACCACTTCCTGGGACATAAATGTAACACTTAACCACTTCCTGGGACATAAATGTAACACTTAACCACTTCCTAGGACATAAATGTAACACTTAACCACTTCCTGGGACATAAATCTAGCAGTTAACCACTTCCTGTAACATAAATGTACCGCTTAACCACTAACTGTTACATAAATGTACTGCCTAACCACTTCCTGTGACATAAATCTAGTACTTAACCACTTCCTGGGACATAAATCTAGCAGTTAACCACTTCCTGGGACATAAATGTACCACGCAACTACTTCCTGTAACATAAATGTACCACTTAACCACTTCCTGGGACATAAATGTAGCACTTAACCACTTCCTGGGACTTACATCTAGCAGTTAACCACTTCCTGAGACATAAATGTAACACTTAACCACTTCCTGGGACATAAATGTACTACTTAACCACTTCCTGGGACATAAATGTACCACTTAACCACTTCCTAAGACATAAATGTAACACTTAACCACTTCCTGGGACATAAATCTAGCAGTTAACCACTTCCTGTAACATAAATGTACCGCTTAACCACTTCCTGGGACATAAATCTAGCAGTTAACCACTTCCTGTAACATAAATGTACCGCTTAACCACTTCCTGGGACATAAATCTAGCAGTTAACCACTTCCTGTAACATAAATGTACCACTTAACCACTAACTGTTACATAAATGTACTGCCTAACCACTTCCTGTGACATAAATGTAACACTTAACCACTTCCTGGGACATAAATGTACCGCTTAACCACTTCCTGTGACATCAATGTACCCCCTAACCACTTCCTGGAACATAAATCTAGCATTCAACCACTTCCCGGGACCAAAATGTACCACGCAACTACTTCCTGTTACATAAATGTACCGCCTTACCACTTCCTGAGACGTAAATGTACCACTTAACCACTTTACTGTGACACAAATATACCACTTTAACAACTTCCTGTGACTTAAATTAACCACATAACGACTTCCTGTGAAATAAATGTACCACCTAATTACTTCATGTGATAATTACTTTTATTTTACCATGTAATGACTTCCTGTGACGTAAATGAACAACATAACTGTGACATAAATTAACAATGGCTTCCTGTGAAATAAATGTACCACAGAGCGACTTCCTGTGACGTAAATGTACCACATAATGACTTCCTGTGATAATTACTTTTATTTTACCACATAATGACTTCCTGTGACATACATGTACAACTTAACAAATTCCTGTGACATAAATGTCCCACATGATGACTTCCTGTGACATAAATGTACCACACAGTGACTTCCTGTGACATAAATGTACCACATAATGACTTCCTGTGATAATTACTTTTATTTTACCACGTAATAACTTCCTGTGACATACATGTACAACTTAACAAATTCCTGTGACATAAATGTCCCACATAATGACTTCCTGTGACGTAAATGTCCCACATAATGACTTCCTGTGACGTAAATGTCCCACATAATGACTTCCTGTGACGTAAATGTCCCACATAATGACTTCCTGTGACGTAAATGTCCCACATAATGACTTCCTGTGATAATTACTTTTATTTTACCACGTAATAACTTCCTGTGACATACATGTACAACTTAACAAATTCCTGTGACATTAATGTCCCACATAATGACTTCCTGTGACATAAATGTACCACACAGTGACTTCCTGTGACATAAATGTCCCACATAACGACTTCCTGTGACATAAATGTCCCACATAACGACTTCCTGTGACGTAAATGTCCCACATAATGACTTCCTGTGACGTAAATGTCCCACATAATGACTTCCTGTGACATAAATGTCCCACATAACGACTTCCTGTGACATAAATGTCCCACATAACGACTTCCTGTGACGTAAATGTCCCACATAACGACTTCCTGTGACATAAATGTCCCACATAACGACTTCCTGTGACATAAATGTCCCACATAACGACTTCCTGTGACGTAAATGTCCCACATAATGACTTCCTGTGACATAAATGTCCCACATAACGACTTCCTGTGACGTAAATGTACCACATAATGACTTCCTGTGATAATTACTTTTATTTTACCACGTAATAACTTCCTGTGACATACATGTACAACTTAACAAATTCCTGTGACGTAAATGTCCCACATAGTGACTTCCTGTGACGTAAATGTTCCACATAATGACTTCCTGTGACGTAAATGTCCCACATAATGACTTCCTGTGACATAAATGTACCACACAGTGACTTCCTGTGACATAAATGTACCACATAGTGACTTCCTGTGACATAAATGTATCACACAGTGACTTCCTGTGATCATTTCTTTGATTTGACCACATTTCTGTGACCATTCCCTTCATATAAAAAGTCTTCCTGTTCCCCTTCCTGTCAGTGGGGAAGCATGAGAAGCCCGAGCAGAAGAAGAGTGCAGGACCCGGGAGAGAGAAGTGCTGCTACTTCTTCTGGCAAGGTCGCAACTCCACCATCAGCGAGAAAGGAACGTCCGCCCTCATGACCTTGGAACTGGACCAGGAGCGAGGAGCTCAGGTAAACAAACATCGTCTCCCGCAGTCTTTTATTTTGACAGTTTTCAAAGGATTACTGACAAAACTCTACAAACACACAACAATGTTTTCCTCACGCCCAACAATTTGCAAGTAAAAAAACAAACAAATGTTTTCAATTAAAGAAGACATTTCTCAAATAATTTTTTTTTTCTTCAATAAAAATAAACTTTTGGGAGTTTTATAAAAAAAAATATTTTCCTCATTTAAGAAAATGATTCTTAAATTTCAAAAAAATGATTCAATTAAAAAAATATTCTCAAGTAAAAATATTTTCATCAAAAAACTATTGGAAAGTTAAAAAAAAGAAGGTATTTTCTTTAGTTAATAAAGATTTCCAAGTGAAAAAAAATATTTTCAATTCAAATGATTTTCAAGTTAAAAACATACATGATAATTAAAACTAAACAAGTTAAAAAAAACATACATGTTTTTCATTAAAATGATTTGCAAGTCAAAAAACATTTTTACATAAAAAGTTGTAGTTTAAAAATAGTTTATCAGGTCAAAATATTGTATTCAATTAAAGTACTAATTTGCAAGTACAAAAATGGTTATTGAATAAAAAAAAAATAGTTCTTGAATAAAAAAAAATATTTTCAACCAAACAATTTTCTTCAAGTAAAAAAAAAAATCATGAATTTAAAAAAAAAAAACGAAAAAGAAAAATTTGCAAGTACAAAAAATTTATTTGGTTTAAATAAAAAAAAACAATTTGAAAATATAAAAATGTTTATTCAGTTAAACGATCACAATAAAAAAAACTATTTTCTTCAATATGGAAAATAAATTGCAAGTATAAAAACTAATTTCGGCAAGTATAACATTTCAACAAGTTCAACCTGTAAGTTAACCTCTCTTTCTTCTTTTTGACTATTAACTCCCCATCCTGCTTTTTCTTCCCTATGTGTGGTGGATGGCACCATGCGCTAATAACAGTTGCTCTAACTGCCCTAAAATGACTCAGCGGCCCCACCTGTTGTAGAATCACAGGTGCCCTGAGTACAGGTGTGTGCATCAATATACCTGCCTGAACAAAATCCATTTTATATTTGGGAATATTTTTTCTTTTTAATGGAAGAAAATAGTTTTCATACTTGTGAATGTTTCTTTTACTTGAATACTTTTTGTACGTGTGCTTTGTTGGCAAAAATGTCAAATGTTGACTGTGCCTCAGATCCAAGTCCAGCAGGGCAAAGAGCCGGCGTGTTTCCTGCAGTGCTTCAGAGGAGGCATGGTGGTCCACGCTGGGAGGAGAGAGGAAGACCAGGACAACTCACAGTGTAAGAGACACAACAAAGATGGCTTTTCTTCAACTGAGGGACACATGTGGAGGACATTTTCATACTTTTCACTTCCAAAAGCATTCCAGCGCCGCTCAATTTATGAAAGTTCCTGCAGTCAGTAAAGTGCTCAAAGAAGTCATCTAGTAATAGTTCTCTCACTTTCAACACTTAAATATGGCTCAACTTCACATGTATTTACCTCTCATAATAATAATAATAATAAACAACACTTTACATTGAGCAAAAAAGATAATACAAATACATAAAAATAAAAACTCGAACTAACACGCATATATTTAAAAGAAAAGTGTTTCTTCATGACAAAAAACACAAAAAGTGAAATAATGAGCTGAAAACATTTGATATAATATTTGATGAAGTCTTTGCAGCTTCTAAAATAATTCACAACAACGTTGATTTGGAGAAATTATTTTTTAGAACAATGACAAATAAATACCAAATACAACTAAATATGTCAGGGATCCAAAAAGGTGTCTAAAATTATTTATTTTACTTTCTACACTTAAATCTTTTCACCAGATGACATTCTTGAAATAACACAATAAAGTGAATACTAGCAAACATTTGTTAAAAAGCTAGTAGTTAAAATGTTAGTTAAGTACAACAATATTTGGCTGTAAGTCTGCAGCAAACAAACACAAATAGTCACAAAGTTGTCATTCATGACTGAAAGATGATAAGTACATGTAAGTTAGTAATAATAATAATAATAATGTGATGATGTGTGCAATAATAGTAATAATAACAATAATAATAATGTGATGATGTGATGTGTGCAATAATAATAATAAAAAAATAATGATAATGTGACGTGTGCAATAATAACAATAATAATAATGTGATGTGATGTGTGCAATAATGATAATAATAATAATAATAATAATGTGGTGATGTGTGCAATAATAATAACAATAATAATAATAATGTGATGTGTGCAATAATAATAATAATAATAATAATAATGTGATGATGTGATGTGTGCAATAATAATAATAATAATGTGATGTGTGCAATAATAGTAATAATAATAATAATAATGCTAATGTGACGTGTGCAATAATAATGTGATGATGTGATGTGTGCAATAATGATAATAATAATAATAATGTGATGATGTGATGTGTGCAATAATAACAATAATAATAATAATGTGATGTGTGCAATAATAATAATAATAATAATGTGATGATGTGATGTGTGCAATAATAATAATAATAATAATGTGATGATGTGATGTGTGCAATAATAATAATAATAATAATAATAATAATAATGTGGTGATGTGTGCAATAATAACAATAATAATAATAATGTAATGTGTGCAATATTAATAATAATAATAATAATAATAATAATAATGTGATGATGTGATGTGTGCAATAATAATAATAATAATAATAATGTGATGATGTGATGTGTGCAATAATAATAATAATGATAATAATAATAATGTGATGATGTGATGTGTGCAATAATAATAATAATAATAATAATAATAATGTGGTGATGTGTGCAATAATAACAATAATAATAATAATGTAATGTGTGCAATATTAATAATAATAATAATAATAATAATAATGTGATGATGTGATGTGTGCAATAATAATAATAATAATAATGTAATGTGTGCAATATTAATAATAATAATAATAATAATAATAATGTGATGATGTGATGTGTGCAATAATAGTAATAATAATAATAATAATGCTAATGTGACGTGTGCAATAATAATAATAATGTGATGATGTGATGTGTGCAATAATAATAACAATAATAATAATAATATTATTATTGGTGGCATAGCTCGGTTGGTAGAGTGGCCGTGCCAGCAACTTGAGAGTTGCAGGTTCGATCGCCGTTTCCACCATCCTAGTCACTGCCGTTGTGTCCTTGGGCAAGACACTTTACCCACCTGCTCCCAGTGCCACCCACACTGCTTTAAATGGAACTCAGATATTGGCTTTCACTATGTAAAGCGCTTTGAGTCACTTGAGAAAAGCGCTATATAAATATAATTCAATTCAAAAAAATTCAATTGAATAATAATAATAATGTGATGATGTGACGTGTGCAATAATATTAATAATAATAACAATGTGATGTGTTCAATAATAATAATAATAATAATACTAATGATGTAATAATGTGATGTGTTCAATAATAATAATAATAATAATAATAATACTAATGTAATAATGTGACGTGTGCAATAATAATAATAATACTAATGTAATAATGTGATGTGTGCAATAATAATAATAATAATACTAATGATGTAATAATGTGACGTGTGCAATAATAATAATAATAATAATGATGATGTAATAATGTGATGATGTGCAGGTGATTGGCGGCTGTACTGCGTGAGAGGGGAGGCGGAGCTAGAGAGCCACCTGGTGGAGGTGGTGTGTCACTGCAGCAGCCTGCGCTCCAGAGCCTCCATGTTGTTGCTCAACAGCACGCGGGCACACCTCCACCTGTGGCACGGCTGCAAGGCCCCGCCCCGCACACGCCTCCTCGCCAACATGGCCGCCGCCAGGATGCAGCAACTGTAAGCCACCGCGGGAACACAGGAAGTTGTCCTCTACCAGACAGGAAGTGTGCCGAGTTGTCTTCCAGGAGACAGGAAGTTGTCCTCTACCAGACAGGAAGTGTGCCGAGTTGTCCTCTAGTACACAGGAAGTTGTCCTCTAGTACACAGGAAGTGTGCCGAGTTGTCCTCCAGGAGACAGGAAGTTGTCCTCTAGTACACAGGAAGTGTGCCGAGTTGTCCTCCAGGAGACAGGAAGTTGTCCTCTAGTACACAGGAAGTGTGCCGAGTTGTCCTCCAGGAGACAGGAAGTTATCCTCTAGGAGACAGGAAGTGTGTGTAGTTATCCTCTAGTACACAGGAAGTTGTCCTCTAGTACACAGGAAGTGTGTCTAGTTTTCCTCTAGGAGACAGGAAGTTCTCCTCTAGGAGACAGGAAGTGTGTGTAGTTGTCCCCTAGGAGACAGGAAGTTCTCCTCTAGGAGACAGGAAGTGTGTGTAGTTATCCTCTAGTACACAGGAAGTTGTCCTCTAGGAGACAGGAAGTGTGTATAGTTTTCCTCTAGAAGACAGGAAGTTCTCCTCTAGGAGACAGGAAGTGAAGTGTGTGAATTATATTTATATAGCGCTTTTCTCTAGTGACTCAAAGCGCTTTACATAGTGAAACCCAATAACTAAGTTACATTTAAAGCAGTGTGGGTGGCACTGGGAGCACGTGGGTAAAGTGTCTTGCCCAAGGACACAACGGCAGTGACTAGGATGGCGGAAGTGGGAATCGAACCTGCAACCCTCAAATTGCTGGCACGGCCACTCTACCAACCGAGCTATACCGCCCCCTAGGAGACAGGAAGTTGTCCTCTAGGAGACAGGAAGTGTGTCTAGTTTTCCTCTAGGAGACAGGAAGTTCTCCTCTAGGAGACAGGAAGTGTGTGTAGTTGTCTTCCAGGAGACAGGAAGTTCTCCTCTAGGAGACAGGAAGTGTGTAGTTGTCCTCCAGGAGACAGGAAGTGTGTGTGTAGTTGTCTTCCAGGAGACAGGAAGTTCTCCTCTAGGAGACAGGAAGTGTGTAGTTGTCCTCCAGGAGACAGGAAATTGTCCTAAAGGATACAGGAAGTGTATGTGTGTAGTTGTCCTCCAGGAGACAGGAAGTGTGTGTGTAGTTGTCCTCCAGGAGACAGGAAGTGTGTGTGTAGTTGTCCTCCAGGAGACAGGAAGTTGTCCTCTAGGAGACAGGAAGTTGTTCTCTACAAGCAGGAAATGTGTAAACAACACTTTTTAGTTGTCCTCTTGAGGAAAGGAAGTTTGTATCATTGTGTAAACGACACTTGTTGTGTAGTTGTATCATTGTGTAACAAGTGTTGTGTAGTTGTATCATTGTGTAACAAGTGTTGTGTAGTTGTCCTGTAGAAGCAGGAAGTGTGTATCATTGTGTATAAGAATAAATGTTGTGTAATTGTAGGATTGTGTACATGTTGTGTAGTTGTATGATTGTGTGTAAGAAGTTGACATGTTGTGTAGTTGTATGATTGTATGTAAAAATGTGTACATGTTGTGTAGTTGTATGATTTTATGTAAGAAGACATGTTGTGTAGTTGTATGATTGTGTGTATGTTGTGTAGTTGTATGATTTTCTGTAAGAAGACATGTTGTATGATTGTGTGTATGTTGTGTAGTTGTATGATTGTGTGTAAGAAGATGACATGTTGTGTAGTTGTATGATTGTGTACATGTTGTGTAGTTGTATGATTGTGTGTAAGAAGATGACATGTTGTGTAGTTGTATGATTGTGTACATGTTGTGTAGTTGTATGATTGTGTGTAAGAAGATGACATGTTGTGTAGTTGTATGATTGTATGTAAAAATGTGTACATGTTGTGTAGTTGTATGATTGTGTACATGTTGTGTAGTTGTATGATTGTGTGTAAGAAGATGACATGTTGTGTAGTTGTATGATTGTATGTAAGAAGACATGTTGTATGATTGTGTGTATGTTGTGTAGTTGTATGATTGTGTGTATGTTGTGTAGTTGTCCCCTAGAAGCAGGACTACACAACAGCAGCCAAGTGAAGATCCAAGAAGTTGAAGAAGGAAAAGAAGACAGTGACTTCTGGAAGTCTCTCGGGGGGCGGGACAGGAAGTCGTATGACTGCATGCTGCAAGGTGTGTCACACCTTTCAAAGTAAAAGTGCTGCACATTTATTTCATATTGTTGTAGTGAACATGACACATTCATTACACTTTCAAAAAGTAAAGGTAGTGCACGTGTTCTACATAAACATAAAGTTACAATAACACACACACACACACATATATATATATATATAGTTTACTTATTTCAAAGTAAAAGTAGCGCACATTTTTTTTACACCTTTCAAAGTAAAAGTAGCAAACATTTATGGTTTTAAGTAAATATTACACATTTCTAAGTCAGATTTATTAAATTATTTAAAGCAAAAATAAAACATGAAATATTTTAAAAGAAAACTAGCACGCATTACACCTTTCAAAGTAAAAGTACCGCACTTTATATATAATTTTCAAGTAAAAACAAACACATTTGTTTCAAGTCAAAGTAGCACACAGCACTTTTCAAAGTAAAAAGAACACATTTATTTCACATTTAGGGTCTAAATTTTTTTGCACTTTTCAAAGTAAAGGTAGAGCACATTTCTTACATATGTTAATTAAAGTAAAACTAAAACACATTTACTACCTTCAAGGATAAAAGTCAATCACATTTACATCTTTCAAAATAAAAACATTACAGATTGACATATTTCAAAATAAAATGACACATTAACATTTTTCATAATAAAATCACACCTTTGTCTTTCAAAATAAAAATATCACACATTAATTTTTTGAAAATAAAAACAACACATTTACATCTTTCAAAATAAAAACATTACACAATATTTCATGTTTCTAACAAAAAGCAGCACCATGTATTGCATCTTTCAAAGTAAAAGAAGCACACATTTTAATCTTTCAAAATAAAAATATCACAGCTTTATATTTTTCAAAATAAACGCAGCACACATTTTAACGTTTCAAAGTAGCACTCATTTTATTCTTTTAAAGTAAAAATATCACACATTTACATCTTTCAAAATAAAACCCCACAATATTACATGTGTCAATATAGAAAAAGCCCACAATATTACACGTTTCAAAATAAAAGCAGCACCTATGTATTGCATCGTTCAAAGTAAAAGTATCCCACATTTCAATCTTTGAAAATAAAACCTTACACATGTTTCAAAGTAAAAGCATCTGCTGTCAGGTGTTTGTGTGAGTGCATGAGGTGCAGATGAAATACTTCCAGGTGAAGTCTGAGAAACAGACAAATGTGTGTGGCTGATGTGTGACCTTTGACCCCCAGACCCCGGCAGGTTCAACTTCACTCCTCGTCTTTTCCACCTGAGCAGCAGCTCGGGAGACTTTGCTGCTGTGGACCTGACCAGAGAGTCCAGCGGAGTCCAGCCCATGCCCTTCCTGCAGGAAGACCTGTACTCTGTGGACCAGCCAGGTAGCGAGCGTCACACCTCAACATGTCTAACAGTACTTCCTGTCTGCTCCCGACCATCACACCTCAACATGTCTAACAGTACTTCCTGTCTGCTCCCGACCATCACACTTCAACATGTCTAACAGTACTTCCTGTCTGCTTCCGACCATCACACTTCAACATGTCTAACAGTACTTCCTGTCTGCTCCCGACCATCACACCTCAACATGTCTAACAGTACTTCCTGTCTGCTTCCGACCATCACACTTCAACATGTCTAACAGTACTTCCTGTCTGCTCCCGACCATCACACCTCAACATGTCTAACAGTACTTCCTGTCTGCTTCCGACCATCACACTTCAACATGTCTAACAGTACTTCCTGTCTGCTCCCGACCATCACACCTCAACATGTCTAACAGTACTTCCTGTCTGCTCCCGACCATCACACTTCAACATGTCTAACAGTACTTCCTGTCTGCTCCCGACCATCACACCTCAACATGTCTAACAGTACTTCCTGTCTGCTTCCGACCATCACACTTCAACATGTCTAACAGTACTTCCTGTCTGCTCCCGACCATCACACCTCAACATGTCTAACAGTACTTCCTGTCTGCTCCCGACCATCACACTTCAACATGTCTAACAGTACTTCCTGTCTGCTCCCGACCATCACACTTCAACATGTCTAACAGTACTTCCTGTCTGCTCCCGACCATCACACTTCAACATGTCTAACAGTACTTCCTGTCTGCTCCCGACCATCACACTTCAACATGTCTAACAGTACTTCCTGTCTGCTCCCGACCATCACACTTCAACATGTCTAACAGTACTTCCTGTCTGCTCCCGACCATCACACCTCAACATGTCTAACAGTACTTCCTGTCTGCTCCCGACCATCACACTTCAACATGTCTAACAGTACTTCCTGTCTGCTCCCGACCATCACACTTCAACATGTCTAACAGTACTTCCTGTCTGCTTCCGACCATCACACTTCAACATGTCTAACAGTACTTCCTGTCTGCTCCCGACCATCACACCTCAACATGTCTAACAGTACTTCCTGTCTGCTTCCGACCATCACACTTCAACATGTCTAACAGTACTTCCTGTCTGCTCCCGACCATCACACTTCAACATGTCTAACAGTACTTCCTGTCTGCTCCCGACCATCACACCTCAACATGTCTAACAGTACTTCCTGTCTGCTCCCGACCGTCACACCTCAACATGTCTAACAGTACTTCCTGTCTGCTCCCGACCATCACACCTCAACATGTCTAACAGTACTTCCTGTCTGCTCCCGACCATCACACCTCAACATGTCTAACAGTACTTCCTGTCTGCTCCCGACCATCACACCTCAACATGTCTAACAGTACTTCCTGTCTGCTCCCGACCATCACACTTCAACATGTCTAACACCGAGAGTACTCCCGACCATCACACTTCAACATGTCTAACACTGAGAGTACTCCCGACCATCACACTTCAACATGACTAACACTGAGAGTACTTCCGACCATCACATTTCAACATGTCTAACACCGAGAGTACTCCCGACCATCACACTTCAACATGTCTAACACTGAGAGTACTCCCGACCATCACACTTCAACATGTCTAACACCGAGAGTACTCCCGACCATCACACTTCAACATGACTAACACTGAGAGTACTTCCGACCATCACATTTCAACATGTCTAACACCGAGAGTACTTCTGACCATCACACCTCAACATGTCTAACACTGAGAGTACTTCCGACCATCACACTTCAACATGTCTAACACAGAGAGTACTTCCGACCATCACACTTCAACATGTCTAACACAGAGAGTACTTCCGACCATCACACTTCAACATGTCTAACACCGAGAGTACTCCCGACCATCACACTTCAACATGTCTAACACTGAGAGTACTTCTGACCATCACACCTCAACATGTCTAACACTGAGAGTACTTCCGACCATCACACTTCAACATGTCTAACACAGAGAGTACTTCCGACCATCACACTTCAACATGTCTAACACAGAGAGTACTTCCGACCATCACACTTCAACATGTCTAACACCGAGAGTACTCCCGACCATCACACTTCAACATGACTAACACTGAGAGTACTTCCGACCATCACACTTCAACATGTCTAACACTGAGAGTACTTCCGACCATCACATTTCAACATGTCTAACACCGAGAGTACTCCCGACCATCACACTTCAACATGTCTAACACTGAGAGTACTTCTGACCATCACACTTCAACATGTCTAACACAGAGAGTACTTCCGACCATCACACTTCAACATGTCTAACACAGAGAGTACTTCCGACCATCACACTTCAACATGTCTAACACAGAGAGTACTTCCGACCATCACACTTCAACATGTCTAACACTGAGAGTACTTCCGACCATCACACTTCAACATGTCTAACACAGAGAGTACTTCCGACCATCACACTTCAACATGTCTAACACAGAGAGTACTTCCGACCATCACACTTCAACATGTCTAACACCGAGAGTACTCCCGACCATCACACTTCAACATGTCTAACACTGAGAGTACTTCTGACCATCACACCTCAACATGTCTAACACTGAGAGTACTTCCGACCATCACACTTCAACATGTCTAACACAGAGAGTACTTCCGACCATCACACTTCAACATGTCTAACACAGAGAGTACTTCCGACCATCACACTTCAACATGTCTAACACCGAGAGTACTCCCGACCATCACACTTCAACATGACTAACACTGAGAGTACTTCCGACCATCACACTTCAACATGTCTAACACTGAGAGTACTTCCGACCATCACATTTCAACATGTCTAACACCGAGAGTACTCCCGACCATCACACTTCAACATGTCTAACACTGAGAGTACTTCTGACCATCACACTTCAACATGTCTAACACAGAGAGTACTTCCGACCATCACACTTCAACATGTCTAACACAGAGAGTACTTCCGACCATCACACTTCAACATGTCTAACACAGAGAGTACTTCCGACCATCACACTTCAACATGTCTAACACTGAGAGTACTTCCGACCATCACACCTCAACATGTCTAACACAGAGAGTACTTCCGACCATCACACTTCAACATGTCTAACACAGAGAGTACTTCCGACCATCACACTTCAACATGTCTAACACTGAGAGTACTTCCGACCATCACACCTCAACATGTCTAACACAGAGAGTACTTCCGACCATCACACTTCAACATGTCTAACACAGAGAGTACTTCCGACCATCACACTTCAACATGTCTAACACAGAGAGTACTTCCGACCATCACACCTCAACATGTCTAACACAGAGAGTACTTCCGACCATCACACTTCAACATGTCTAACACAGAGAGTACTTCCGACCATCACACTTCAACATGTCTAACACTGAGAGTACTCCCGACCATCACACTTCAACATGTCTAACACTGAGAGTACTTCCGACCATCACACTTCAACATGACTAACACTGAGAGTACTTCCGACCATCACACTTCAACATGTCTAACACTGAGAGTACTTCCGACCATCACACTTCAACATGTCTAACACTGAGAGTACTTCCGACCATCACACCTCAACATGTCTAACACAGAGAGTACTTCCGACCATCACACTTCAACATGTCTAACACAGAGAGTACTTCCGACCATCACACTTCAACATGTCTAACACTGAGAGTACTTCCGACCATCACACTTCAACATGTCTAACACAGAGAGTACTTCCGACCATCACACTTCAACATGTCTAACACAGAGAGTACTTCCGACCATCACACTTCAACATGTCTAACACTGAGAGTACTTCCGACCATCACACCTCAACATGTCTAACACAGAGAGTACTTCCGACCATCACACTTCAACATGTCTAACACAGAGAGTACTTCCGACCATCACACTTCAACATGTCTAACACTGAGAGTACTTCCGACCATCACACTTCAACATGTCTAACACAGAGAGTACTTCCGACCATCACACTTCAACATGTCTAACACAGAGAGTACTTCCGACCATCACACTTCAACATGTCTAACACTGAGAGTACTTCCGACCATCACACCTCAACATGTCTAACACAGAGAGTACTTCCGACCATCACACTTCAACATGTCTAACACAGAGAGTACTCCCGACCATCACACTTCAACAAGTACTTCCTGTCTGCTCCTCAGCTTTGTTCCTGCTGGACAACCACCACGAGGTCTACCTGTGGCAGGGCTGCTGGCCTCAGGACTCTCAAAGAACTGGATCTGCACCTGTGCGCTGGGACCTGGACAGGAAGTGTGCCATGGAGACCGTGCTGCAGTACTGTGCAGGTACTGCATTCAAGTAGTAATACTACTTTATTGAAGTGTTAGCACTACTGTGCAGGTACTGCATTCAAGTAGTAATACTACTCTATTGAAGTGTTAGCACTACTCTACAGGTACTGCATTCAAGTATTAGTACTACTCTACAGGTACTGCATTCAAGTAGTAGTACTGCATTCAAGTGTTAGTACTACTGTACAGGTACAGCATTCAAGTGTTAGTACCACTGTATTGAAGTATTAGCACTACTGTACAGGTATTGCATTCAAGTATTAGTACTATACAGGTACTTCATTCAAGTAGTAGTACTGCTGTATTGAAATATTCAACTACTGTACAGGTACTGCATTGTAGTATTAGTACTACTGTAATGAAGTATTAGAAATAATGTGAAGGTACAGCATGAAATTATTAGTACTTCTGTAATGATGTATTCGTACTACTTTGAAGTATTAGTACTAGTGTGAGGTATTACTGCTGGTGTAATGAAGTATTAGTACTAGTGTGATGAAGTGTTAGTTATTAGTACTTCTCTAATGATGTATTCGTACTACTTTGAAGTATTAGTACTAGTGTGAGGTATTACTGCTGGTGTAATGAAGTATTAGTACTAGTGTGATGAAGTGTTAGTACTACTGTAAAGGTACCACATTGAAGTATTAGTACTAGGGTGAAGAAGTATTACTACCACTGTAAAGGTACCACATTTAAGTATTAGTACTAGTGTGATGACGTATTAGTACAATTGTAAAGGTACCACATTGATATTAGTACTAGTGTGATGACGTATTAGTACAATTGTAAAGGTACCACATTGATATTAGTACTAGTGCGACAAGGTAATAGTGCTAGTGTAATGAAGTATTAGTACTACTGCAAAGGTACCACATTGATGTATTAGTACTAGTGTGAAGAAACATTAATACTACTGTAAAGGTACCACATTGAAGTATTAGTACTAGGGTGATGAAGTATTATTACTAATGTAGTGTATTTCTCATCAAAGAATCCTTCAAGACCTCCTATGGCCTATGAAGTATTATTACTAGTGTAATGAAGTATTAGTACTAGTGTAATGAAGTATTAGTACTAGTGTAATGAAGTATTAGTACTAGAGTAATGTAGTATTAGTACTAGGGTGATGAAGTATTATTACTAATGTAGTGTATTTCTCATCAAAGAATCCTTCAAGACCTCCTATGGCCTATGAAGTATTATTACTAGTGTAATGAAGTATTAGTACTAGTGTAATGAAGTATTATTACTAGTGTAATGAAGTATTAGTACTAGAGCAATGTAGTATTAGTACTAGAGTAGCAAAGTATTAGTACTAGAGTAATGAAGTATTAGTACAGAG
>NC_084625.1:1340686-1343186 GCF_033978795.1 Nerophis ophidion
GAAGTGTAGTATCAAGTGTAGTGTACTACACTATGATCGTATTGTAGTATCAAGTTTAGTGTACTACACTATGTTTATAGTGTAGTTTTAAGTGTAGTGTACTAAGCAATGATCATAGTGTGGTATCAAGTGTAGTGTACTATACTATGACCTTAGTGTAGTATACTGTGATTATAGTGCAGTATCAAGTGTAGTGTACTAAACTATGATCGTAGTGTACTACACTGTGATCCTCGTAGTGTAGTATCAATTGTAGTGTACTTCACTATGATCCAAGTGTAGTATCAAGTGTAGTGTACTAAACTATGATCGTAGTGTGTATCAAGTGTAATGTACTATACTATGATCGTAGTGTAGTATCAAGTGTAGTGTACTATACTGTGATCTTAGTGTAGTATCAAGTGTAATGTACTATACTATGATCGTAGTGTGTATCAAGTGTAGTGTACTATACTATGATCGTAGTGTGTATCAAGTGTAATGTACTATACTATGATCGTAGTGTGTATCAAGTGTAATGTACTATACTATGATCGTAGTGTGTATCAAGTGTAATGTACTATACTATGATCGTAGTGTGTATCAAGTGTAGTGTACTATACTATGATCGTAGTGTGTATCAAGTGTAATGTACTATACTATGATCGTAGTGTAGTATCAAGTGTAGTGTACTATACTATGATCTTAGTGTAGTATCAAGTGTAGTGTACTATACTATGATCGTCGTGTAGCATTAAGTGTAATGTACTATACTATGATCGTAGTGTGTATCAAGTGTAGTGTACTATACTATGATCTTAGTGTAGTATCAAGTGTAGTGTACTATACTATGATCTTAGTGTAGTATCAAGTGTAGTGTACTATACTATGATCGTAGTGTGTATCAAGTGTAGTGTACTATACTATGATCGTAGTGTAGTATCAAGTGTAGTGTACTATACTATGATCTTAGTGTAGTATCAAGTGTAGTGCACTATACTATGATCGTAGTGTAGTATCAATTGTAGTGTACTATACTATGATCTTAGTGTAGTATCAAGTGTAATGTACTATACTATGATCTTAGTGTAGTATCAAGTGTAGTGTACTTTACTATGATCGTCGTGTAGCATTAAGTGTAATGTACTATACTATGATCGTAGTGTGTATCAAGTGTAGTGTACTATACTATGATCGTAGTGTAGTATCAAGTGTAGTGTACTATACTATGATCTTAGTGTAGTATCAAGTGTAGTGTACTATACTATGATCGTAGTGTAGTATCAAGTGTAGTGTACTATACTATGATCTTAGTGTAGTATCAAGTGTAATGTACTATACTATGATCGTAGTGTAGTATCAAGTGTAATGTACTATACTATGATCGTAGTGTGTATCAAGTGTAATGTACTATACTATGATCTTAGTGTAGTATCAAGTGTAGTGTACTATACTATGATCTTAGTGTAGTATCAAGTGTAGTGTACTTTACTATGATCGTCGTGTAGCATTAAGTGTAATGTACTATACTATGATCGTAGTGTGTATCAAGTGTAGTGTACTATACTATGATCTTAGTGTAGTATCAAGTGTAATGTACTATACTATGATCGTAGTGTGTATCAAGTGTAGTGTACTATACTATGATCGTAGTGTAGTATCAAGTGTAGTGTACTATACTATGATCTTAGTGTAGTATCAAGTGTAGTGTACTATACTATGATCGTAGTGTAGTATCAAGTGTAGTGTACTATACTATGATCGTAGTGTAGTATCAAGTGTAGTGTACTATACTATGATCTTAGTGTAGTATCAAGTGTAATGTACTATACTATGATCGTAGTTTAGTATCAAGTGTAATGTACTATACTATGATCTTAGTGTAGTATCAAGTGTAATGTACTATACTATGAACTTAGTGTAGTATCAAGTGTAGTGTACTATACTATGAACTTAGTGTAGTATCAAGTGTAGTGTACTATACTATGATCGTCGTGTAGCATTAAGTGTAGTGTACTACACTATGATCGTAGTGTACTATAATATGATCGTAGTGTAGTATCAAGTGTAGTGTACTATACTATGGTAGTTGTGTACTATACTATGATTGTAGTGTAGTAGCAAGTGTAGTGTACTACACTATGAACGTAGTGCAGTATCAAGTGTAGTGTACTAGTGAAGTGAAGTGAATTATATTTATATAGCACTTTTTCTCTAGTGACTCAAAGTGCTTTACATAGTGAAATCCAATATCTGATTTCCATTTAAAGCAGTGTGGGTGGCACTGGGAGCAGGTGGGTCAAGTGTCTTGCCCAAGGAGACAACGGCAGTGACTAGGATGGCGGAGGCGGGAATCGAACCTGGAACCTTCAAGTTGCTGGCACGGCCACTCTACCAACCAAACTATACCGCCCCACACTATGATCGTGGTGTTTATCAAGTGTAGTGCACTAAACTATGATCATAGTGTACTGTACTACACTATGATTGTAGTGTACTACACTATGATCATAGTGTAGTA
>NC_084625.1:1353186-1365686 GCF_033978795.1 Nerophis ophidion
CAAAGTGATACTTTATACTACATGATGTATATAACTTACAACAAAGTGATACTTTACACTACATGATGTATATAACTTACAACAAAGTGATACTTTATACTACATGATGTATATAACTTACAACAAAGTGATACTTTATACTACATGATGTATATAACTTACAACAAAGTGATACTTTATACTACATGATGTATATAACTTACAACAAAGTGATACTTTATACTACATGATGTATATAACTTACAACAAAGTGATACTTTATACTACATGATGTATATAACTTACAACAAAGTGATACTTTACACTACATGATGTATATAACTTACAACAAAGTGATACTTTATACTACATGATGTATATAACTTACAAAAAAGTGATACTTATACTACATGATGTATATAACTTACAACAAAGTGATACTTTATACTACATGATGTATATAACTTACAGCAAAGTGATACTTTATACTACATGATGTATATAACTTACAACAAAGTGATACTTTACACTACATGATGTATATAACTTACAACAAAGTGATACTTTATACTACATGATGTGTATAACTTACGACAAGGTGATACTTTATACTACATGATGTATATAACTTACAACAAAGTGATACTTTATACTACATGATGTACTGTATATAACTTACAACAAAGTGATACTTTATACTACATGATGTACATAACTTACAACAAAGTGATACTTTATACTACATGATGTATATAACTTACAACAAAGTGATACTTTATACTACATGATGTACATAACTTACAACAAAGTGATACTTTATACTACATGATGTATATAACTTACAACAAAGAGATACTTTATACTACATGATGTACATAACTTACAACAAAGTGATACTTTATACTACATGATGTATATAACTTACAACAAAGTGATACTTTATACTACATGATGTATATAACTTACAACAAAGTGGTACTTTATACTACATGATGTATATAATTTACAACCGCTTAACAATGCTTTTTATTTGAAATAAAACTTGATTAAAGTATTTCAGTGTGTAGATAAGTACTTTTTGTATCTATTTTACTTTAAATCTTGATTAAAATGTATTTAGTGTGTATAAGTACTTTTTGTCTGATTGTTTTTACTTTTAATAAAATTTGATTACAACATTTCTGTGTGTTTATAAGTTTTAGTGTCTATTTGTTAAAATACAATGTGATTAAAATATTGTCTAATTTTTTTAAAGTATTATTATACCTGGTTAGAGTATTTTAGTGTGTGTATCAGTACTTTGTGTGTATATGTATTGCTGTTTCATACTTGATGAACACATTTCAGTGTATATAATTTGTGTTTATTTTTTAAATAAAATGTGATTGAAATATTTCAGTGTTTATAAGTAGTTTTTGGGTCTGTTTATTTATTTTTTATTAAACTTGATTAGAATATTTCAGTGTGTGTACAAGTACTCTGTGTGTATATTATTTTGGTTTTCAATAAAACTTGATTAAACTATTTAAGTGTGTGTATAAGTACTTTGTGTCTATTTTTTAAAGACAATTTGATTAAATATTTCAGTGTGTGTATATGTACTTTTTGTGTCTATCTATTTATTTATTTTTAAAATATTCCAGTCTGTATATATATATTTTTTTCCCAAATAAAATGTGATTAAAATATTTAAAATGTCTAGATATAAAAAAGTTAATGTGTCTTTTTTTACATTTTTTTTTAAATAAAACCACACATATTTCAGTGTGTGTGTCAGTACTTTGTCTGTATTGTTTTCATTAAAACTTGATATAAATACTTCAATGTGTTTATTATTATTTGTTGTATCAGTTTATGTATTAATATATTCTAAATAAAACGTGATTAAAATATTTCAGCATGTATATAAATGGTTGTGTCTGTTTAGGATTTGTTTTTATTTTTTATAAAACTTGATTAGAATATTTTGGTGTAAGTAGTTTCTGTCTATGTATTTATTTATTTATTTATTTTTCAAATAAAATGTGATTAAAATATTCCAGTGTGGATATAAGTAGTTTTTGTGTCTTTTAATGAAATTAAACTTGATTAGAATATTTCAGAGTGTTTACCAGTACTTTGTGTGGATAATGTTATTGTTTTCATTAAAACTTGATTAAAGTATTTCAGTGTGTGTATAAGTAGTTTTCGTGTCTATTTTTTTTATCTTCAAGGCTGTTTTGTCATTAAGTAAATGACATGTATTATGATTTAAATGATTTAAATATTTGCAATGAAATAACAGTATTTATTATTATTTAAATATGTATAATTTAATTTATAATGATTTAAATATATTGAAATATTTATAATGATTTAAATATTTCAAATGAAATAAATTATATTATATTGATTTAAAATATTTATAATAAAATAAATTATATTTATAATTTAAATATGTATGATGAAATAAATGATATTTATAAAGATTGGAATATTTAGAATGAAATAAATGACAATAAGGATTTTAATATTTATCATAAAATAAATGTTTGTAATTATTCAAATATGTATACTGATTTAAATATTTATAATGAATAAGTGATATTTACAATGACTTAAATATTCATATTGAAAAGGGACAAGCGGTAGAAAATGGATGAATGATATTTACAATGATTTCCTTCAAAGAAGAAGAAGATAAATGATGATGTGATGAAGATGATGTGATGAAGATGATGTGTACTACCCACTTGAAGGGAAAATAATCTCATCTGTGACTTGTTTAGATGCTGGGGGGGGCGTGACTGTGATGACCCCAGTCAGGTGACCTTGTTCTCAGTGGGGGGGGGGGGGGGGGGAATAGTGGACATGAGACAGGGTGGGGGTTGAAAGATAAGTGATGAAGGTCCACCTTCTTACAAACCCACAAAGAAGTCAATAAGGTGAATTTGGTCCTACATTAAAATAATAATAATAATAATAATAATAATAAACATGTGTATCTTTAGTGACACCTAGTGGGCACAATGATTTATTATGTTCTACTTTCACCATTTCTAAACACTTCTTCTGCTCTAATGATAATTCTTCAGTCGTATTGAAGCTGCGATGTTATGATTTATTATTATTATTTGGTCCACATGTTGTGTGATGTTATGATTATTTATTATTATTTGGTCCACATGTTGTATTAAAGGTGTGATGTTATGATTATGTTCTACATGGAAAAAGTCCTGGAGGTCCACACAACATGTAATGATGCTTGTTTGGTCCACATGTTGCATAGATGATGTTCTACACACCACCGTCTCTTTTTTACATGCCTCCACTTTGACAGCGTCTTCTAACCCGCCAACTCTGTACAACTCTGTATCTATCTGTCTATCTATCTATCTTTGTTGTCCTTTTTAGTGCTTCCGTAGCGAGTCTACTGACAGACATCAGTTAGAAGTGTACATCACAATACAAGATATGTGACAGACATCAGTTAGAAGTGTACATCACAATACAAGACATGTGACAGACATCAGTTAGAAGTGTACATCACAATACAATATATGTGACAGACATCAGTTAGAAGTGTACATCACAAGACAATATATGTGACAGACATCAGTTAGAAGTGTACATCACAAGACAATATATGTGACAGACATCAGTTAGAAGTGTACATCACAAGACAATATATGTGACAGACATCAGTTAGAAGTGTACATCACAATACAAGATATGTGACAGACATCAGTTAGAAGTGTACATCACAAGACAATATATGTGACAGACATCAGTTAGAAGTGTACATCACAAGACAATATATGTGACAGACATCAGTTAGAAGTGTACATCACAATACAAGACATGTGACAGACATCAGTTAGAAGTGTACATCACAAGACAATATATGTGACAGACATCAGTTAGAAGTGTACATCACAATACAATATATGTGACAGACATCAGTTAGAAGTGTACATCACAAGACAATATATGTGACAGACATCAGTTAGAAGTGTACATCACAAGACAATATATGTGACAGACATCAGTTAGAAGTGTACATCACAAGACAATATATGTGACAGACATCAGTTAGAAGTGTACATCACAATACAAGACATGTGACAGACATCAGTTAGAAGTGTACATCACAAGACAATATATGTGACAGACATCAGTTAGAAGTGTACATCACAAGACAATATATGTGACAGACATCAGTTAGAAGTGTACATCACAAGACAATATATGTGACAGACATCAGTTAGAAGTGTACATCACAAGACAATATATGTGACAGACATCAGTTAGAAGTGTACATCACAAGACAATATATGTGACAGACATCAGTTAGAAGTGTACATCACAAGACAATATATGTGACAGACATCAGTTAGAAGTGTACATCACAAGACAATATATGTGACAGACATCAGTTAGAAGTGTACATCACAAGACAATATATGTGACAGACATCAGTTAGAAGTGTACATCACAATACAATATATGTAACAGACATCAGTTAGAAGTGTACATCACAATACAAGACATGTGACAGACATCAGTTAGAAGTGTACATCACAATACAAGACATGTGACAGACATCAGTTAGAAGTGTACATCACAAGACAATATATGTGACAGACATCAGTTAGAAGTGTACATCACAAGACAATATATGTGACAGACATCAGTTAGAAGTGTACATCACAAGACAATATATGTGACAGACATCAGTTAGAAGTGTACATCACAAGACAATATATGTGACAGACATCAGTTAGAAGTGTACATCACAATACAAGACATGTGACAGACATCAGTTAGAAGTGTACATCACAAGACAATATATGTGACAGACATCAGTTAGAAGTGTACATCACAAGACAATATATGTGACAGACATCAGTTAGAAGTGTACATCACAAGACAATATATGTGACAGACATCAGTTAGAAGTGTACATCACAAGACAATATATGTGACAGACATCAGTTAGAAGTGTACATCACAAGACAATATATGTGACAGACATCAGTTAGAAGTGTACATCACAAGACAATATATGTGACAGACATCAGTTAGAAGTGTACATCACAAGACAATATATGTGACAGACATCAGTTAGAAGTGTACATCACAAGACAATATATGTGACAGACATCAGTTAGAAGTGTACATCACAATACAATATATGTAACAGACATCAGTTAGAAGTGTACATCACAATACAAGACATGTGACAGACATCAGTTAGAAGTGTACATCACAATACAAGACATGTGACAGACATCAGTTAGAAGTGTACATCACAAGACAATATATGTGACAGACATCAGTTAGAAGTGTACATCACAATACAATATATGTGACAGACATCAGTTAGAAGTGTACATCACAAGACAATATATGTGACAGACATCAGTTAGAAGTGTACATCACAAGACAATATATGTGACAGACATCAGTTAGAAGTGTACATCACAATACAATATATGTGACAGACATCAGTTAGAAGTGTACATCACAAGACAATATATGTGACAGACATCAGTTAGAAGTGTACATCACAAGACAATATATGTGACAGACATCAGTTAGAAGTGTACATCACAAGACAATATATGTGACAGACATCAGTTAGAAGTGTACATCACAACACAATATATGTGACAGACATCAGTTAGAAGTGTACATCACAATACAATATATGTGACAGACATCAGTTAGAAGTGTACATCACAAGACAATATATGTGACAGACATCAGTTAGAAGTGTACATCACAATACAATATATGTGACAGACATCAGTTATAAGTGTACATCACAAGACAATATATGTGACAGACATCAGTTAGAAGTGTACATCACAATACAATATATGTGACAGACATCAGTTAGAAGTGTACATCACAATACAATGTAGGTCAATCAATATATGATCAATTGTTTCTCTCAGCTATGTGTTAGCGCGTACAAAACATATTCTATATAATTATGCCCTAAATTAAGCATTTTCAAGAGACATGAGACAGGGACATGGACATGTATTGACATGGGATATGGACACCCATGTCCCCCTTGTCCCATGAACATGGGGGACATGGACATGGGTGTCCATATCCCACGCCCAGGGACATGGACATGAATGGACATGGACACCCATGTCTATGGGACATGGACATGAATGGACATAGACACGGGACATGAATACCCATGCCCATGGTCATGAAAGGACATGGACATGAAGGGACATGGACACCCATGTCTATTGGACATGGACATGAATGGACATTGACATGGGACATGAACACCTATGCCCATGGGACATGGACATGAAGGGACATGGACACCCATGTCTATGGGACATGGACATGGACACCCATGGACATGGACATGAATGGACATGGACATACGCAGCAGCATTGGGGGGCTGATGAGGCGGACGCCTCGGAGCCAGACGCTGTAAGCCAATTACTCACTCAGATGGTCTCACTGGCTAACCTTGTTAGCGCTGCCGCTACAGCAGACACAGACATCCTTGTTCTGCCTCTACAGCTATTGTATTGATGAGTGTGTGTGTGTGTGTGTGTGTGTGTGTGTTGCTACTTCCAGCAGGCTGCGTTCATTAAGCTCCTGCAGGAGACAAATGAGTGAATGTAGGTTAGCTTAGCGCTCAGTGATTCCCCCAAGGCAACATTAGCATGCGCTGATGCCGCCATGTTCCCCTGAGTGGTCATGACTCCACCAAGATGGCCCCCCCATGTTCCCATGACTCCACCAAGATGGCCCCCATGTTCCCATGACTCCACCAAGATGGCCCCCATGTTACCATGACTCTACCAAGATGGCCCCCATGTTCCCATGACTCTACCAAGATGGCCCCCATGTTCCCATGACTCCACCAAGATGGCCCCACATGTTCCCCTGAGCAGCCATGACTCCACCAAGATGGCCCCCATGTTCCCATGACTCCACCAAGATGGCCCCACATGTTCCCCTGAGCAGCCATGACTACACCAAGATGGCCCCCATGTTCCCATGACTCCACCAAGATGGCCCCACATGTTCCCCTGAGCAGCCATGACTCCACCAAGATGGCCCCCATGTTCCCATGACTCCACCAAGATAGCCCCCCCATGTTCCCATGACTCCACCAAGATGGCCCCCATGTTCCCATGACTCCACCAAGATGGCCCCCATGTTCCCATGACTCCACCAAGATGGCCCCCATGTTCCCATGACTCCACCAAGATGGCCCCCCATGTTCCCATGACTCCACCAAGATGGCCCCCCATGTTCCCATGACTCCACCAAGATGGCCCCCATGTTCCCATGACTCCACCAAGATGGGCGTGGTCGCTTTCAAAGGTTAAGGTCAAAGGTTACCATGAATTGGTTGAACAACTTATTGGGGTGTTACCATTTAGTGGTCAATTGTAGGGAATATGTACTGTACTGTGCAATCTACTAATAAAAGTATCAATCAATGAATGAATGAATGAATGAATGAAAGAAAGGAGAGGAGTGGCGTTGGCTGATCTCTCCGGGACACGTCAGATGGTTACAGGAAGTGGAGAGTGAGGGCAAGATGGGAACAGATGGCAGGAAGTTCCCTCGGGCAGACGGCGTTTGCCCCAATGAACACTGGGTGTTGTTGACCATCTGGACAGCAAGATGGAGGCTTCCCTCTGAAGGGGAGCTGGGGGGGTTTCACTACTTCCTGTCATGTGACAAATGGGGGGAGGGGACTGCAGCGTCCAACAGTTTCTGCCTCGCTCTCTCAGAAGTGACTCAGATCTTCTTTGCCTATTTAAGCCCGAGACTTGGACCAATCTGATTCTGGGATGTTTGAAGGGTATTTTCAAAGTAAAGGCACTCGGTCCACGTGTTCCAGGCTTTTATGGCAGAAGTCCAACCATCAAACAGAATATCAGCGTTAAACAACGCAGTCGTGTGATTGGAACTTCATGACAAAGACTGAAAATAAGTCTGGGGGCCACAATTTGTCCCAATTGAACATGCAACATTTTGCCAAAAAAGCAGCATTTAAAGATGTTTTAATGTTGAGAGAACTGAAAAAGGATCAACGGCGTTGACATAAATACATTCACTATATCATTTAGTCACTACAGTAATTGAGTTGACATCCACAGGAACCACATGGGTGAGCCTACTCTATACAGTATTAATAGTAGTAGGTAGTTAAAGCCTCATTTATTTAAAGTTTGGACAAGTTAAAAACGATCGCTATGCTAATTTTTGTTAGCCTCCCAATGGGATTGTCAATGTTATGTTAGCATTAAGCTAAAGGCATAGGATGCAATGTTGATAATGTATGTTTGTATTGCGACTTTTCCATCAATATCAGTGTTGATTCAACTTGATTATTACATGTACACTTCATGTGTACTTTTATGTACTTTTTGTGCTTACTTTTACACTAACGATATTGTGAAGAATATCAATAAACAAACGTTTGTTTACCTCTGAAAGACTGTTTACATATCTAATAAAATAAATTTACACATTCAGAAGGACATGATACCACAGTATCATGTCCACAGTGTCAATTCCGGACTATAAGCCACTATTCTTTACCAACGCTCTGAACCTTATGGTTTTAAAAAACAGTGCAGGTAATTCATAGATTTTTCTTAGCTGACGGCCATAATGCAAATAGTTGTCGTAAAACCCATGCAAAGACACTGAGAGGCTGTGTTATTGTTGGCACTATGGCGCCATCTTTTGGACGAGTTTGCTCACTGCAGGGGCTGCGGGACGAATGTCCTTCCATTATGAGCGTTCAACCCGAAGTGCTGTTTTGTCTTCGAGCCATCCATAGCGTTCTTTTTGTATAATTTGTTCATTCATCACTACTAGCAACTTTTGTAAGTGTTACAATACAACCAAAACTATTCTTACTTACTAACCTGTCCCGTGTGTGATGTCCGTAGGAGTGTTTTCATGCACATTTGTACCTGCTATCGTAATGTAATCATGCCAGCGTCGTCAGCATTAGCTAATATGCTACAACATTTATGAGTGCCTGTGTTAGTATTATTAGCTTACATTCATTTTGTATTGTTTCACTTTCACAAATTCCTCAGTAAATTCACCAAAACGTCAGCGTGGAGTAATTGAGTCTGTCTACCTGATTGGAGTGCTAGCTTGCGCAGCTAGTGGGTCCATGACCATGACTTCTGTTTTGTTTGATCAGCAATTTTACTGCCCTGTTACAGGTATGTAAATAAACATTATGTAAACATATGTAAATAAACATTTCCGTGTAAATAACTAATTTCGCAAAGTATACATCTGCCACTGATAGTGCAGTGCGGCTAATATATGGAAACATATTTATTTTTAAATAAAATTGAGTGGGTGTGGCTTAGATACTGGTGCACTCAATAGTCCGGAAAATAAGTTACGTCTTGTTTTATTGTCACATATTTGAGTCTCATTTGAAAGTATAACATTAACTTGCAACAGCAGTTGCAAGTCCATAATGTTAAAATGCAGTACTGTATACTTTATGGTCTGTTGTTTTTGTTGCGCCCTAAAACGTGTTAATTCTGTAAGTTTTGACATTAACACCTATAAAGGTTTCGAAACTTCTGTTTTGTTTGATCAGCCGTTTTACTGCCCTGTTAAAGACACCATTTGGAAACCATTAAGGTATGTAAATAAACATTTATAGAATATTTCTGTAGAAATAACCTATTACGCAACGTATATATCTGCGATTTATAGTCCGCTGCAGCTAATATATGAAACATATTTTTTCTTCTACAATTTAGTGGGTGTGCCTTGTATACCCGTGCGCTTTATAGTCTGGAAAATGCGATGATAAAGGTAAAAAAAAGCCTACGTGCTGTTGTAGTAACAAAATAGACAGCAACAATTGAAAAATGGAGCAAAACTCCATCATGTAAGAAGATATGTTGACACTAATAACCTGGCCGCAGATCCTGGAACTGATCTCTTCCTGCAAGTCTTCCTAGCAACAAGAGATCATGCAAACGTAGGACAAAGAAATGTCGAGTTATTGATGACTTCATGTGGCGTCAGCACAAAAAGGAAAGTATGAAGTTTCTTGGCGGGAATACAAAACAAAAGCTATTTTTCACGGCGTGGAGTCATCAGTCACGACAGACTTGATGTTCACTTTAGTTGATCTGAACAAAGATGCTTCCTTAAAATGTCCACATGATGTATTTTGATGTGTTGCGTAGTCCTTGAACACATCAGAAAATAAATAAGGTAGACATAAATAGGTGTAGTCCAGTAGTCGTACTCTCAGGTTTACTTTGTCCTCATATTTGTTGGAGTTTCATTTATACTTTTTGGATCCATTATAGCATTTTATGTTTATTATTTGTCTATTTTTTAATCCAGTGCTGATAATAAATGACACTTTTTTTTTCAATGTTTATATTGAAAACACAACAAAATACACAATTATAGCCAATATTTCAGAATAATTCCCGATATTAATATTTATGTTATATTTGTGTAAAGCCAATAATGCATATCATTCTCACCTATTTGTGTTTTTTTAGTATTGTTCATATATTACATTTTTTAAAATGTATTTTTAATGTTTACATTGAAAACGCAACAAATTAATAAAATTGTAGACATTATTTCAGAACAATTCCCACCAATAGACTCTAATTTGTGTGAACTAAATGAATCTTATTGACTAAATGCTATTGGTGATTGTTTACCTGATTTTAAAAGGTAAAAAAAAACAAATATAATAAAAAGTTTTATTTACTTTTTCTATCCATTAATGCACACCATGCTCACTTGTGTTTTTAAAATATTGTTAATATATATTTTAATATACATTTTAATGTTTACATTGAAAACGCAACAAATTAATAAAATTGCTGACATTATTTCAGAACAATTCCCACCAATAGACTCTAATTTGTGTGAACTAAATGAATCTTATTGAGTAAACGCTATTAGTGATTGTTTACCTGATTTTAAAAGGTAAAAAAACCCAAATATAATAAAAAGTTTTATTTACTTTTTCTATCAATTAATGCACACCATGCTCACTTGTGTTTTTAAAATATTGTTAATATATATTTTAATATACATTTTAATGTTTACATTGAAAACGCAACAAATTAATAAAATTGTAGACATTATTTCAGAACAATTCCCACCAATAGACTCTAATTTGTGTAAAATAAATGAATCTGAAGTACATTTTATTGTATAAATGATACTAGTGATTGTTTACCCATCCATCCATCCATTTTCTACCACTTATTCCCTTTGGTGCCTATCTCAGCTTTACCTTATTTAAAAAAATGTTTTAAACTAACTAGAATAACAAAAGTTATATTTACTTTTTCTATCCACTAACGCATATCATTCTCACCTATTTGTGTTTTCATATTGTTAAAATATTACATAAAGTTGTTTTCAACGTTTACATTGGAAAAAAACAACAGATTATTATAATTATAGCCAATATTTCAGAATCATTGAGTCCAACTAGTGTCTATTAAATGATTGAATTATTCTAACTGCCACTAGTGATTGTTTACTTGATTAAAACAAATGTCAACAAACAACAAGCCAGTCTTTAGGAGGAAGCGGACCCCGAAGATCCTTCAAAGAATCCAAAACTGCCCTGAGATGTTAGCGGTCCCAAAGTCCTGAATGTTTAGAGTTGGAGTGGTTGTTCAGCAAGGAGACCATTGGAGATGATGTCAAGGCCTGCTGGGGAATCTTCGTCTTGGTGGATCGATGGCATCAATTATTCACGGATCATTAGATGACTCATCTCTGAGATGTTGTGGTCCTCAACTTGATCAATCTTTCATGTCGGCAGCATCAACGTGCGACACGTGCACGTCATGTGACCACACCCTGCTCACGCATGTTGGCGGAGGATCAGGTTACCAAGACCTCCTCCACGCACCTTCTCCCACATTGTCCTACTCCCACAGCCTTCTCTGCTCCTGCGAGCGGTGCGGAGGCAGACCTGACCTTCTCAGGATGCTGCAGGAGGAAGCTTTGATCAGGTGTGTCCCTGAGAGACGCCTGTGTTCATGCTGATTAAAGGGAAATATGCATCAACCTCTCTCTTTTCATCTGCCGTCTTACTGATGTGGCAACACCCCGCTCTCATTTACTACCTTCTCCTTCTTCTCCTCAGCAGGAACACTCCACTTTTGTTTGGCACCATCCTGCCACAGGTGACACTGATCATCTGATCTTCACTCATTACTACACCTGCATTCACACCGCTGTGGAATGGCTGAATGGAACAATGTTGTGGAATGACTGAATGCAACACTGTTGTGGAATGACTGAATGCAACACTGTTGTGGAATGACTGAATGCAACACTGTTGTGGAATGACTGAATGCAACACTGTTGTGGAATGACTGAATGCAACACTGTTGTGGAATGACTGAATGCAACACTGTTGTGGAATGACTGAATGCAACACTGCTGTGGAATGACTGAATGCAACACTGTTGTGGAATGGCTGTATTCACACTGCTGTGGAATG
>NC_084625.1:1370686-1434475 GCF_033978795.1 Nerophis ophidion
GACAAAACTGTCATACACACATGAAACAAAAACCTCAATATAGGTCTCACTGAGACCTATATTTCATACTCTGACCCCCCCCCCAACTAAAATCAACAGGAAGTGTGCTATTCCCACTTCAAAACAACAACTGCATTACATTCACCATGCATTAGAGTCTCAAAATGGCGGCACCAAAGCGTCCTTATAAAATGCCCAAGGCACTTTCCAACTTTTATTACTATGAGACTGATGTATAACACATGTGTATACAACTTGTTCTCTGTGTAATAATCCATCCATCCATCTTCTACCGCTTATCTGTGCTTGGGTCGCGGGGGCAGCAGCCATCGCTGCTTGCAGCTTTAATTGGTACTTACATTTTAAAGCATCACCGCACTCATCAATTTAAAAAAAAAAAAAAAAGGTACTACACTGCCGTTGAAAAATACTACTACTTTTATTTTTCTTCGAGGCTATGACGGCGTGGTGAGATCGATGGTAAAAATGAGCCCGGTCGCGTAAAACAAACAGAAGAGGGAGAATGGACGCATTTTCACTTTAAAACTAACGATAAAGGTGAAGCAATAAATGTCTTAAAGCAACGCTCGGCAAGTTGGCAGCTAACGTCCCTCCACAGTGTTTTAGCTTCTTCTAAATAGCTAATTCTTGCCTTCACCTCGACAAAATAAAGTAGGTCTCTTACAAGTATCATCCCTGCAGGACCAGGAATAGCTAAACATGCTTCACTACACAATCAATCAATCAATGTTTACTTATATAGCCCTAAATCATGAGTGTCTCAAAGGGCTGCACAAGCCACAATGACAATAGCTCACCGCCAACAAGCTAGCGCTCAATACAAACAAACGGCTGGATCCATACAAACATAGACTGTAACGATATCAAGTACCATACATCCCAGACTATAATCAAATAATCAAAGTTGACTTGTATAGCCATTAATCACAAATGTCTCAAAGGGCTGCACAAACCACAACGACATCCTTGGCACGGATGTCGTGAAGGGCTATTTCCTATTTCCTGCAGCTAATGAAACAATGAAAGCAATTTATGGAATTTTCTTAATTGGCGGCCATATTGCAAATAGTTGTCATAAAACACATACAAATACACTAAAAAGGTGTGTTATTGTTTGTGCTACGGTGACATCTTCTGGACAAGTTTGCTCACTGTAGGCGCTGCTGGGTAGACTTCCTGCTCTCTAGACCTTTGAACCGGAGATAGAAGAGCCATTCCGTCTTCCAAGTGTCCATAGCGTTTCTACTCGTATGGATTCTTCATTCACCTCTCCAAGCAAGGTGTGTAAGTTTTACAATATAACTAAAACTATTCTTACTTACTAACCAGTCCCATGTGGTATGTGTGGAAGAGTGTTTTCATGCATATTTGTACACGCTATCGTCATGTAATCAAGTTTGCGTTGCTAGCATTAGCTAACATGCCAACGGGTTTACGAGTGCGTTATTTTTGGCATTATTTTTGTATTGTTTCACTTTTGTAAAGTCACCAAAACATCAGCGTGGAGTTATTGAGTCTGTTTCGCTGATTGGAGAGCTACCTTGTGCAGCTAGTGGGCCCATGACCATGACTTCTGTTTTGTTTGATCAGCTGTTTTACTGCCCTGTTACAGACATTTGGAAACATTTAAGGTATGTAAATAAACATTTCTGTGTAAATAACTCATTTCACATTGTATATATCTGCCACTTGTAGTCCAGTGGGGCTAATATATCAAAAAATATGTTCTACTTCTACAAACCCTGTTTCCATATGAGTTGTGAAATGGTGTTAGATGTAAATATAAACAGAATACAATGATTTGCAAATCCTTTTCAAGCCATATTCAGTTGAATATGCTACAAAGACAACATATTTCATGTTCAAACTCATTAACTTGATTTTTTTTTTGCAAATAATCATTAACTTTAGAATTTGATGCCAGCAACACATGACAAAGAAGTTAAAAAAGGTGGCAATAAATACTGATAAAGTTGAGGAATGCTCATCAAACACTTATTTGGAACATCCCACAGGTGTGCAGGCTAATTGGGAACAGGTGGGTGCCATGATTGGCTATAAAAACAGCTTCCAAGTCTTTCACAAGAAAGGATGGGGCGAGGTACACCCCTTTGTCCACAACTGTGTGAGCAAATAGTCAAACAGTTTAAGAACAACACTTCTCAAAGTGACATTGCAAGAAATTTAGGGATTTCAACATCTACGCTCCATAATATCATCAAAAGGTTCAGAGAATCTGGAAAAAAATCACTCCACGTAAGCGGCATGGCTGGAAACCAACATTGAATGACCATGACCTTCCATCCCTCAGACGGCACTGTATCAAAAACCGACATCAATCTCTAAAGGATATCACCACATGGGCTGAGGAACACTTCATAAAACCACTGTCACTAAATACAGTTGGTCGCTACATCTGTAAGTGCAAGTTAAAGCTATATTATGCAACGCGAAAGCCATTTATCAACAACATCCAGAAACGCCGCCGGCTTCTCTGGGCCCGAGATCATCTAAGATGGACTGATGCAAAGTGGAAAAGTGTTCAGTGGTCACTAAATACAGTTCGTCGCTACATCTGTAGGTGCAAGTTAGAGCTCTACCATGCAAAACGAAAGCCATTTATCAACAACATCCAGAAACGCCGCCGGCTTCTCTGGGCCCGAGATTACCTAAAATGGACTGATGCAAAGTGGAAAAGTGTTCTGTGGTCTGACGAGTCCATATTTCAAATCGTTTTTGGAAATATTTGACATTGTGTCATCCGGACGAAAGGGGAAGCGAACCATCCAGACTGTTATCGACGCAAAGTTGAAAAGTCAGCATGTGTGATGGTATGGGGGTGTATTAGTGTGTTGTAGTCAGCATGTGTGATGGTATGGGGGTGTATTAGTGTGTTGTAGTCAGCATGTGTGATGGTATGGGGGTGTATTAGTGTGTTGTAGTCAGCATGTGTGATGGTATGGGGGTGTATTAGTGTGTTGTAGTCAGCATGTGTGATGGTATGGGGGTGTATTAGTGTGTTGTAGTCAGCATGTGTGATGGTATGGGGGTGTATTAGTGTGTTGTAGTCAGCATGTGTGATGGTATGGGGGTGTATTAGTGTGTTGTAGTCAGCATGTGTGATGGTATGGGGGTGTATTAGTGTGTTGTAGTCAGCATGTGTGATGGTATGGGGGTGTATTAGTGTGTTGTAGTCAGCATGTGTGATGGTATGGGGGTGTATTAGTGTGTTGTAGTCAGCATGTGTGATGGTATGGGGGTGTATTAGTGTGTTGTAGTCAGCATGTGTGATGGTATGGGGGTGTATTAGTGTGTTGTAGTCAGCATGTGTGATGGTATGGGGGTGTATTAGTGTGTTGTAGTCAGCATGTGTGATGGTACGGGGGTGTATTAGTGTGTTGTAGTCAGCATGTGTGATGGTACGGGGGTGTATTAGTGTGTTGTAGTCAGCATGTGTGATGGTACGGGGGTGTATTAGTGTGTTGTAGTCAGCATGTGTGATGGTATGGGGGTGTATTAGTGTGTTGTAGTCAGCATGTGTGATGGTATGGGGGTGTATTAGTGTGTTGTAGTCAGCATGTGTGATGGTATGGGGGTGTATTAGTGTGTTGTAGTCAGCATGTGTGAGGGTATGGGGGTGTATTAGTGTGTTGTAGTCAGCATGTGTGATGGTATGGGGGTGTATTAGTGTGTTGTAGCCAGCATGTGTGATGGTACGGGGGTGTATTAGTGTGTTGTAGTCAGCATGTGTGATGGTATGGGGGTGTATTAGTGTGTTGTAGTCAGCATGTGTGATGGTATGGGGGTGTATTAGTGTGTTGTAGTCAGCATGTGTGATGGTATGGGGGTGTATTAGTGTGTTGTAGTCAGCATGTGTGATGGTATGGGGGTGTATTAGTGTGTTGTAGTCAGCATGTGTGATGGTATGGGGGTGTATTAGTGTGTTGTAGTCAGCATGTGTGATGGTATGGGGGTGTATTAGTGTGTTGTAGTCAGCATGTGTGATGGTATGGGGGTGTATTAATGTGTTGTAGTCAGCATGTGTGATGGTATGGGGGTGTATTAGTGTGTTGTAGTCAGCATGTGTGATGGTATGGGGGTGTATTAGTGTGTTGTAGTCAGCATGTGTGATGGTATGGGGGTGTATTAGTGTGTTGTAGTCAGCATGTGTGATGGTATGGGGGTGTATTAGTGTGTTGTAGTCAGCATGTGTGATGGTATGGGGGTGTATTAGTGTGTTGTAGTCAGCATGTGTGATGGTATGGGGGTGTATTAGTGTGTTGTAGTCAGCATGTGTGATGGTATGGGGGTGTATTAGTGTGTTGTAGTCAGCATGTGTGATGGTATGGGGGTGTATTAGTGTGTTGTAGTCAGCATGTGTGATGGTATGGGGGTGTATTAGTGTGTTGTAGTCAGCATGTGTGATGGTATGGGGGTGTATTAGTGTGTTGTAGTCAGCATGTGTGATGGTACGGGGGTGTATTAGTGTGTTGTAGTCAGCATGTGTGATGGTACGGGGGTGTATTAGTGTGTTGTAGTCAGCATGTGTGATGGTACGGGGGTGTATTAGTGTGTTGTAGTCAGCATGTGTGATGGTACGGGGGTGTATTAGTGTGTTGTAGTCAGCATGTGTGATGGTACGGGGGTGTATTAGTGTGTTGTAGTCAGCATGTGTGATGGTATGGGGGTGTATTAGTGTGTTGTAGTCAGCATGTGTGATGGTATGGGGGTGTATTAGTGTGTTGTAGTCAGCATGTGTGATGGTATGGGGGTGTATTAGTGTGTTGTAGTCAGCATGTGTGATGGTATGGGGGTGTATTAGTGTGTTGTAGTCAGCATGTGTGATGGTATGGGGGTGTATTAGTGTGTTGTAGTCAGCATGTGTGATGGTATGGGGGTGTATTAGTGTGTTGTAGTCAGCATGTGTGATGGTATGGGGGTGTATTAGTGTGTTGTAGTCAGCATGTGTGATGGTATGGGGGTGTATTAGTGTGTTGTAGTCAGCATGTGTGATGGTATGGGGGTGTATTAGTGTGTTGTAGTCAGCATGTGTGATGGTATGGGGGTGTATTAGTGTGTTGTAGTCAGCATGTGTGATGGTATGGGGGTGTATTAGTGTGTTGTAGTCAGCATGTGTGATGGTATGGGGGTGTATTAGTGTGTTGTAGTCAGCATGTGTGATGGTATGGGGGTGTATTTGTGTGTTGTAGTCAGCATGTGTGATGGTATGGGGGTGTATTTGTGTGTTGTAGTCAGCATGTGTGATGGTATGGGGGTGCATTAGTGCCCAAAGCATGGGTAACTTACACATCTGTGAAGGAACCATTAAAGCTGAACGGTACATACAGGTTTTGGAACAACATATGCTGCCATCTAAGCGCCATCTTTTTCATGGACGCCCCTGCTTATTTCAGCAAGACAATGCCAAGCCATATTCAGCACGTGTTACAACAGCGTGGCTTCGAAATAAAAGTGTGCAGGTACTTTCCTGGCCCGCCTGCAGTCCAGACCTGTCTCCCATGGAAAATGTGTGGTGCATTATGAAGTGTAAAATAGGACAGCGGAGACCCCGGACTGTTGAAGGACTGAAGCTCTACATAAAACAAGAATGGGAAAGAATTCCACTTTCAAAGCTTCAACAATTAGTTTCCTCAGTTCCCAAACGTTTATTGAGTGTTGTTAAAAGAAAAGGTGATGTAACACAGTGGTGAACATGCCCTTTCCCAACTACTTTGGCACCTGTTGCAGCCATGAAATTCTAAGTTAATTATTATTTTCAAAAAAAAAATGAAGTTTATGAGTTTGAACATGAAATATGTTGTCTTTGTAGCATATTCAACTGAATATGGCTTGAAAAGGATTTGCAAATCATTGTATTCTGTTTATATTTACATCTAACACCATTTCCCAACTCATATGGAAACAGGGTTTGTATGCATCCTGTAACTACTTGAGCCATACGCACATTTGTAGGGATCCTTACATTTGAAGAGAAGTGTAGATAGAACATGTTGAAACAGAAAAGAAGCAGATATTAACAGTAAATGAACAAGTAGATGAATAATGTATAAAATTAATAGGTGTATAAATGACACAATATGTTAGTGCAGACTAATTAGGAGTCTTTGTTTGTTTACTTCCTACTAAAAGACATGTCTAGTATGTTCAACATTTTATTTTAGGACTAAATTACAAAAATAAACATATGTTTAATATTTCATCAGATTTTCTGTTAAAATAAAGCTAATAATAAAAAACGTTTAGGTCCCTCTTATTTTGAAAAGTATCCAAATATATTTTAGTCCCGGTAGCAAAATATTGTTATCGGGATGAGAGTGAAGTCTTTTCTTCTTCTTCTGTATTTGGAAAAGAGGAAGAAGGTAAGAAGCGACTCTCGACTCATTTGGGGCTCCAACTCTTCTCCACGCCTTCAAAGTCAAATATTATTCATCTTTAATGCATTTCACACTTTTGACTTTTGTTTGTCCTTCTTCCACTCATTGTCCCTGGAGATAAAAGCTCTAATGGCACTTAATTATGAATGATTATCTTCTCATAGCCCACTTAACCTCATCACAACATCCAGAAGTGACGTCTACTTGTGAATTATTCACATATTGTATTTCTCTTCATGATCATCAGCATCTTCCTCCTGCTGGCTCGGGGCCTGATAGTGACTACAAGCTTTTCATCACATGCAATATTTCATCAAATGCAATAAAGTAAATAGTGGAAAATAACTCAACAAAACTTTACTAAATCCTTTCATTGTATTTTTTCCCTTTAAAGGCATTCAGGAAGTTATTTTCTGTGTTTGTATACACTAACAAAATGTATACAAAACTAAAATGTATCAAATTGGTATCGTTACTGTCGATATTTGTATCAATCCACCCTGGTTGACAAAGAGCTCTAGCTTAGTGAATTATATTTATATAGCGCTTTTCTCTAGCGACTCAAAGTGCTTTTACATAGTGAAATCCAATATCTAAGTTCCATTTAAAGCAGTGTGGGTGGCACTGGGAGCAGTCTTGCTCAAGGACACAACGGCAGTGATTAGGATGGAGGAAGCGGGGATCAAACCTGGAACCCTCAAGTTGCTGGCACGGTCGCTATCCCGCCCCGCTACGCTACACAAAAATTGTATCTTTTATAGACTTTGAGCGGGTACTTTCATTTCATCAGGTTTGGAGGACTCTAGGTTGGAATGCAGCAGGCCTCTATCGTGGTAGTCCAAAATTCTACCGCTCGCCTTTTAAGTGGCACTAAAAAATTTGGAACACATTTGTGGAGGGGGGCGTGTTCTGCGGCCCTGTGTAAGGGCCTGCCTTGAAGCCAGCGGCAGGTGAGTAGATATGCCCAGCTGGGACTGGTTATCTAATCACCTGTCGCCTTTATTAGCAGCAGCTGGTCTGAGACACGTTTTTGTTGTTGGAGTTGCTGGTGAGCGGACACAGTTGGTGGACATTGCCGTAAATAAAACGTCACAAAGACTGAAAATTCGTAGCGTGGAGTGCAGTCCTAGCGTGTGTGCGCTCACAAATAAAGACATTGTTACAGCAGATTATCAGGCTCATGAGGGGGTCTAATGCGGTCAGGAGGACCCACGAGAGAGAAACCTCACAACATTTTAGCATCCCTTCACTGGCTCCTACTTCATTTTAGAATATTGTTGTTTGTTTTTGAACCTCCCAACAAATTAGCACCACAATATATGTCAGACCTTTTAAAAATATACAGGCCCACAAGGTCAGTTTCTTCTTCCCGTCCCTAAAAAGCCGTTTAAAATCCAGAGGCCATCGTGCTTTTTCTGCTGCGGCTCCGAAACTTTGGAACGATGGCGCCACCTTTAATGACTTTTAAATACTGCTTAAAAGCTGTAAAGGCTTAGTGGCCACATGCGTGGACAGCACCTTTGAGCTCCTATTTCCAAAACTGTGTACACTACTGAATTAAGGTCGTATGGCCGCTTATGTGGACACTTATACTGCCATCTGGTGGTGTCAAAAGGGTACAACATACAATGGAATTTAAAAAAAATAAGAATTAGCATGTCACTGAACATGAAGTACACGTTTGTGTAATTATGAACTAAGTACATCATATCAAAATATGATTCTTAGTTTTTATTCTAATTAAGGTCCAAAGAGACCAAATAGCAAATAAAAATAAAGAAAGCATGTAAACAAACAGCTTTGGGCCTTAAAACATATTTTTACTTTTCGGCTTTTAAACCAGCATGAGAGTTAGGTGATTTTAGTCCATTTTGTTTTCTTCTATGTATTTTATAGTTACCGTATTTCCTTGAATTGCCGCCGGGTATATAGTATGCGCCTGCCTAGATTTACTGCCGGGTCAAACTCGTTTCGCCAAATAATTAGCATATGCCTAGAATTTCCGCCGGGTCAAACTCGTCACGTCACGAGTGACACTTCACCTGTCATCATTTTCAAAATGAAGGAGGCTGATTTCAATCATTTGAAATCGCATAAAGGGAAGACGATTAAGAGCTATTCAGTAGGATTTAAGGTCCAAGCTATTGAATATGCTAAAAAGAACAGTAAGCAGCTATGTTTTATTAATATACCGTAGCTATGTGTGTCAAATATGAGTCATTAAATGACTCCCGCCTCCTGGTGGTAGAGGGCGATAGTGATCTTTCTTGCGACTACTCGGCTGCAGAAGAAGTGACAACAAGCAGCAAGAGTGAGCAGCCATCCTTTATTTTTTCCTCTCGCTTGCACTTTTAACATGGAGGATTACATATCTAAAATAAAACACTTTTCTAAACTGGACTTTCAATGGAAGCAGGAGGTAATAAAGGAAGATCTCCATCGAGACAGAGACTTTTAAAACTGAAGAAAGATAAGGAAGACTTCTATAAACAAGTTATCGATGCTTTTGATCAGAAGGAGCTGCGCATGGACTTCATTTATAAGTAAAGGTAAGACCATAATAACGTTTTTTTTTTATTAAATGTGCTTTTCATGATGGTATCCTTACATCTTTACCATGAATTGATTAACGTGGACCCCGACTTAAACAAGTTGAAAAACTTATTCGGGTGTTACCATTTAGTGGTCAATTGTACGGAATATGTACTGTACTGTGCAATCTACTAATAAAAGTATCAATCAACATCACACTCAAATTTATAAGCGCAGGCCTAAATTTACCGCATGCCTTTGGTAAGTGCCGGAGTGAGAAGAGGTTTTAAATTAATTAGTGCCCCGGCGGCAATTCAAGGAAATACGGTAAATGTTTTATATTATTGACTCTCCAAGTATGTTTGTCTCAACTTCTGTGCAGCACTTTGTGAAACTTTTATTTTTTTTTTAAAAAGTGCTGTAAAAATAAAGTGGATTGGATGGCGGCAGTCGAAGATAAAATGGTATCACTTGTCCTAGCTTTGAACTTGATATACCCGTTCTCTTCCCTTTTCATTCTGCATTTCTGCTTGCTATTTTCCAGCTTGCGGCTCAGCAGTAAGTGAACACCATTATATTCTCTCATGCTAGGAACGGAGCGAGGGTCAAAAATGAAGAAAATGAGCGCCGTTTAAGGAACTTATTGTTAAGGCGCTATTATGGCGGTAATTTCGACAGCCTTAATAACAATTAGCATAGCCTGACAAGCCTGGATAAACGATGCTATTACAACACAGTTTACCTCATGGCAAGACAATAGCGTGGGAAAAAGGATGCAATAAACTTGCAGGTGGAAGTCAAAGCAAACTCTCTCCCAGTTAATTTGACTTTAATTAGTGTCAAAGTGAGCTGAAAGAGATTACAGCCGTGAATTACAGAAGATGCCGGGGGAGGGAACATATACTCTAAATATTTAATCACCCTGACTGTGAAGCAAAGCAGGCAGAGTGGCGACAGGCTGCTGGAGCTCGAGCACCAGGGAGACATTTTTATTACCACCGATTATTACGGATGCACAATTAATCCCATTTTAATCACCATTTGGCCGCCGCGACGGAATGAACAGGATATCTGCGATATTTCTATGTAGAAGCAGGCCAGGTTGCATATCAAATCAAGCACCGTGGCGGCAGTCAAGCCATCACGCTAAATAAAGTCCGGAGACACTTTTTTGCCGCACGCCAACAGTTTCCGCCGGTGTTCTGGCGAGACATGCTCCTCATTTGAATGCATGCACCACCCGCGCATGTGAAAATTTCAACGTGCATGAAAAGGACTCCTTCTTGTACAATCCTTAACAATAAATAACGAATAGGACGGGAATCATTGGCACTGCACGATTCCATTCTAAATCATTACTTTTTTTTCCAAACCATTGGGTGCCAGTTCTGTGATTATTGTGTGTTGTAATGTCGAAGCTTTAAAATGAGTGTTTCAATTCAGGTCCTCATATTTTCTGAACCACATTTTAGTGTGTGTTACGTTCTTAATGGTGAAGTTGGTAGAGTGGCTGTGCCAGTAATCTGAGGGATCCTGGTTCAATCCCCACCTTCTACCATCCTAGTCACGTCCGTTGTGTCCTTGAGTTAGACACTTCACCCTTGCTCCTGATGGGTCCTGGTGAGCTCCCGCCGTCAGTGTGTGAATGTGTGTGTGAATGGGTGAATGTGGAAATAGTGTCAAAGCGCTTTGGGCTCCTTAAAAAGGGGTAGAAAAGCGCTATACAACTACAACCCATTTACCATTTAAATACATTCCTCCATTTAATAGAGAAACAGCTCGAATACATTTCTATGTTCTAAAAAGAAAACTGTTTAAATAAGAAACTGAAAAAATTATACTGAAAAACGTTTCATGTTTTATAACTTGTATTTATTTATTTGAAGGAAGACAGCCCATATTTTCTGTACAGGTGAATAATACAAAAATGTGTCAGCGCTGGCGCCCAATGTTATCAAAAAAGTATTGATTATGAATCGAGAAACGTTTTTGAATGAAGAATCGGTTCTGAATCGAATCATTACCCCTGGAATCGAATCGCTCCGATTTAATTTGATTCTTGCACGCCAACAGCAGTCCTCATAATAACACCGTTAGCACCGCCGCGCTAGCCCAGTCATTAGCCACAACAACAACACAGCACTTCCTCGTTATGCACCAATGACGTGACAGCAGTCGAGGTTGCATTCAGGAACACGGGAAATTGTACGACCCAAGTAAGTCCTAACTATTATGATCATTTCTTCTAGATTTGATGTGTCATGGGTGAATATGTTACTTATTTATCATTGACTTCCTATCACTGAACTATTTAAACCACCACTTAAATATCACTAAATTCCCTAAAATTTAAAAGGCATTCTTTTGTTTTTGCTTTGTTTTACAAAAAAAATTGCACGTTTTTAAGTTTTTTTTAAGTGCCGATGTAAGCTGCGTTTAAGCACTAGTCCTACTTTTGGGTACTATTGGTTAAAATGTAAACAATACTCAGAACCGTAAATTCCGGACTATAAGCCGCTACTTTTTTCTTACACTTTGCACTGCGGCTAATTCATGGATTTATCTTCACTGACGGCCATAAGGCAAATAGTCTTTTAAATAAAACAAACAAGCAAAGACATGAACCGGTGTTATTTTTCTGTGCTTTGGCAACATCTTTTGGACAAGTTCTTTCACTGCAGGTGCTGCGGTGTCCTTCCATTTAGTGCTTTCAACCGGAAGTCCAAGTGCCGTTTCGTCTTCTAGCCGTCCATAGCGTCCCTACTTGTATGGATTCTTCATCCATCACTCCAAGCCACGTTTGTAAGTTTTACAATATAACTAAAACATTTCTCACTCCATAAAGCGTCCCACGTGGAAAGTCTGCTGGAGTGTTTTCATGCATATTTGTATGTTGTATTGTAGTTTAATGAAGCTAGTGTCGTTAGCATCAGTTAATATGACAACACGCCTACCAGTGTCTGTGTTAGTCTTAATAACTTTTGTATTGTTTCAATCTCACAAATTCCTCAGTAAATCCCCCAAAATGTCACCGTGGTATTAATGAGTCTGTTTAGCTCAGGGGTGTCCAAAGTACAGCCCGGGGGCCCTTTGTGGTCATTTTTTAACGGCCCCACCGCACATTCTAAAAATACGATGAAAAAAAAACAAAAAAACATAAAAAGTAGTATAAAAGAGCTAGCAGGTGAAATGTAACAAGAAAAAGTTACAATGTTGACCCTAATAACGCAAAGCTGTGTTTCTTTCTTTAAAAAATAATAATGAATCAAAAACAATGTCGTTATGAATTATTGACCTGTTCAATGTTCCAATTACGTCACGTTACATTTTCCACTTTCAGATATTTTTGGGGGAAAATGTTGCATATTTTGTGTTTGCCATATAAAAAAAAAAGCTGTTGTTTTTTAAAGAAGGGCCTAAAACAAACAAACAAACAAGAAACAGAATAAACAACAATAAAAGTTATAATTGATGGATAGATTCTGAAATTGATCTCAAGACTATTGTGTAAAAAGTTTTTTAAAATATGTGCGATTTTTTTTTTTTTTAACACTTTACTGAGCAGGACCCTTTTGGATCCTCAATACTTTTAGTGGGACTTTTTTTTTAAGTGTCATTGCTCAAAAAATAACAATAAATTTAAAATCAATGTTGTTATGAGTTATGTTATGAGCTCCAATTATAATATAACCTGAAATACTCCACTTTAAAATTGTATTGGAGGAAAATGTGCATATTTTGTGGTTTTTCCACAAAAAAACAGGGTTTTCTTGGACAAAAAGGGCATACAACTTAAATCTTAAAAAGAAAAAAAAAAACTTTATATTGACAGATAGACCAAATGTGGATCTAGAGATTTAAACTTTGAATAATAATAATACTAAATAATGACACATTTTTGGGGAATCAAGCCTGAGTGGAGGCCTAAATGTATAATTTTTTATACATATGTTGTATTGGTTTTTAAAATAAAAAATATCAAAATGGCCCCCACTTGCTTTGATTTTTCATTGTGTGGCCCTCAGTGGAAAAAGTTTGGACACCCCTGGTTTAGCTGATTGGAGAGCTAGCTTCTGCCGCTAGCGGATCCATGACCATGACTTCTGTTTTGTTTGATCAGCCATTTTACTGCCCTGTTACAGACATTTGGAAACAATTAAGGTATGTAAATAAACATTTCTGTGTAAATAATACATTTCACAACTTATATATCTGCATTTTATAGTCTGGTGTGGCTCATAGTCTGGAAAATACGGTACTTTTGGTTAAACTTCTATTGTAGTCCCTTGACATCATCTTAGACAGCCTTAAAATAAAAGTATCTGGGTACTAACACTGATTTTCCCGCAGGTGACTCTGCTTGCTTGATAGGTTTGGCAGTGAAGAGCACTTTTGAGACCTCCAGAGAGTGGATAAGTGATCACTAAGCAGAGAATGCAATGGATGCTGCCTCCCCGGAGAGAGGAGCAGAGAAGGGATGACACCGCCGGAGAAAAGTGATCTCTTCAGGGACTTTAAGGATGTGAGAGCATTAAGTGATGAGAGCCATCAAAGGAGGACAAATAAAGCCTTTACTTCCTTAGCAGGAAACAATTGAAGCACTGAAACTTTATGATCCGTGTCTCCTCAGGATGAACCATTTCAACTTACTTCCACATTGACAGAGGTATATGAAGGAGATGCTTTAAGACACTTGAAAACTGACACTCTCCTCCATCTTTCTTCCTTCCAAACACACACCTGCTCCTGAACATCTCTCCTCACCTCCACTTTCCTGTGTGAGATCCACCAGACTCTGATTAGTACTCTCCTCTGATGCTTTCCTGGTAATTACCCAGCATCCCTGGGCTCCCAAACACACCAGCGCTATTGATCAGGGGCCTCTGAACCTCGTCAACAGAAGGATGCACTTGAATATTTATTCTTTAGTGGCACACAAAAACAATGCTCTGTAGATCTTGCTACTCTGCCAGGTCTCATCCCCCAGTCCTTATCCCATTTCCTGAAGGGAGATGAAAACTGATCCTTCTGTTACACTTGCAAATGATAGCGGCAGTCGTGGCAGGGAAACCTTGTGTTTGATAGCAAACACTAAGGAATAGTGCAGCAAGGAAGTGCACAGGAAGCATTAACACCTTTCTAGACAAGGTAAGCAAGGCAACTACAAAGCACCGACCATCGATTAAAAAAGGGATTTGAAAGTATTCAGCAAGTTAAAAGAAATACTTGCAAGTATAAAACTATTTTAAAAAGATTTGCAACTACCGTATTTCCTTGAATTGCCGCCGGGTATGTAGTATGCGCCTGCCTACAATTACTGCCGGGTCAAACTTGTTTTGCCATATAATTATCGTATGCCTAGAATTTCCACCGGGTCAAACTCGTCACGTCACGAGTGACACTTCACCGGTCGTCATTTTCAAAATGAAGGAGGCTGATTTCAATCATTTGAAATGGCATAAAGGGAAGAAGATTAAGAGCTATTCAGTAGGATTTAAGGTCCAAGCTATTGAAGATGCTAAAAAGAACAGTAAGCAGCTATGTTTTATTAATATACCGTAGCTGCGTGTGTCAAATATGAGTCATTAAATGACTCATATCATCGGAGATTTGACGGTAAAAAACCGGAAGCTCCGTGGGCAAAATTTGACAGTAAAAATAAAAGTAGTAGTGTTCTTGTCATTTAAAACCTGCGTAGATTTTTACAGCATAAAAACTGCACTTTTGTCGCCAGAATTTATCGTAAAATTGAAAGAGACGGTTCTGTCAATTTACAGTAATGCACTGTAAAAATGACGAGCGTGGATTTTACGGGGAAAAATGGCAGCTGTCATTAGAATTTTACCCTGACAACAATAATAAACTGTAAAAACAACTATTGTAGATTTTACAGGAGACAAAAAGCCAACTCAGTCCTCAGAATTTTACCGTAAAAAAACACTGGTAGGGTTTTTCCAATTACAGTAAGACACTGCCCAAACAACCCTCCATTTTAGGGTCAAAAGTAAGCAGCTCCGTCATCAGAATTGTGAAAATAACAAGTATAGCGGTTTTCAATTTACAGTATACGTCAATTTAACAGTAAAAGTCTGACAACTGAATCTACAGATTTAAAAACTGTAATTACTGTACTTACAACCCTGATGGCAAAAGTCACGGCAAAAACTGGAAGCTCAGCAACCAAAATTTTCAAGTAAAAATAAAAGTGGTACAGTTTTCCATTTCCTAGTACCGTATTTACTTGAATTGCCGCCGGGTATATAGTATGTGCCTGCCTAGAATTACTGCCGGGTCAAACTCCTTTCGCAAAACATTATTTTTATTAGTGCATGTCTAGAATTTCCGCAGGGTTGAACTCGTCACGTCACGAGTGACACTTCACCTGTCATCATTTTCGAAATGGAGGAGGCTGATTTCAATCATTTGAAATGGCATAAAGGGAAGAAGATTAAGAGCTATTCAGTAGGATTTAAGGTCCAAGCTATTGAATATGCTAAAAAGAACAGTAAACAGCTAGGTTTTATTACATACCGTAGCTGCGTGAGTCAAATATGAGTCATTAAATGACTCCCGCCTCCTGGTGGTAGAGGGCGCTAGTGATCCTTCTTGCGACTACTCGGCTGCAGAAGAAGTGACAACAAGCAGCAAGAGTGAGCAGCCATCCTTTATTTTTTCCTCTCGCTTGCACTTTTAACATGGAGGATTACATATCTAAAATAAAACACTTTTCTAAACTGGACTTTCAATGGAAGCAGGAGGTAATAAAGGAAGATCTCCATCGAGACAGAGAGACTTTTAAAACTGAAGAAAGATAAGGAAGACTTCTATAAACAAGTTATGGATGCTTTTGATCAGAAGGAGCTGTGCATGGACTTCATTTATAAGTAAAGGTAAGACCATAATAAAGTTTTTTTAATTAAATGTGCTTTTCATGATGGTATCCTTACATCACACTCAAATTTTTAAGCGCAGGCCTAAATTAACCACATGCCGGAGTGAGAAGAGGTTTTAAATTAATTAACGCCCCGGCGGCAATTCAAGGAAATACGGTATTACAACTATTTTCTGCAAGTTAACATTGATTTACAAGTTCAAAATATGATTTTCTGGAGGTAAAAAATAATTTTGTTCCTTTAAAAAAAAAAAATTGTCAGCAGAAGAACAATTTTCTGTAATTAAAAAAAAAAACTAAAATGGAAAGCTGGAACTTTGCAACACTTTGAATGGGATGAGATATAAGAAAACTAGTGTTGTGCGGTATAGCGGTACTACAGTAATCAATCAAAAACGTACTATACTCTGTTTGAAAAGGCACCGCTTCCCCATTGTTTTTTTACGTGGTGACATTGCTGGTTCATCAGTGTGTGAGAATGTGGAAATACTGTCAAAGCGCTTTGGGCTCCTTAAAAAGGGGGAGAAAAGCGCTATACAAGTACAACCCATTTACCATTTAGGAGCAGAGGAGCATGTAGGGCAGCGCACACACATAGAGTACTTACAAGCAGACACAGTGTGTAGACAGAAAAGGGAGAATGGTGAAGTTCTAACACTGAAACACCGTCAGGAAGAGCTGCTTTAAGACATGCAGCTAACATCCATCCTCAGTGTTTTAGCTACTTCTAAATCACTAATCCTGGTCTCCATGGCGACAAAGTAAGTTTCTTACAGCTATTATTATCACTGGAGGATGAGCAACGACTAAATGTGCTTCACTACACACCGTAGGAGGATACAATAGCTCACCGCCGTCACAATGTAAACAAACGCCATGGGTGGATCTACACCTGATATCAACTGTGGTGATACCAAGTACAAGAGTCTATCTAGTCGATACTACTACGATTACGTCAATATTTTCTTATTGGCACAAAAGTTCTTCTTCCTTTTTTTCAAAATTCCATATAATGTTACTAAAGTCAGTAAATATGTCACATGAGGACTTTGAATATGACCAATGTATGATCCTGGAACTACTTGGTATCGACATGATCCATACCTACATGTGAGGTATCATCCAAAACTTATGTCAAGTATCAAAGAAGAGAAGAATAAGTGATTATTACATTTGAACAGAAGTGTAGATAGAACATGTTGAAACAGAAAATAAGCAGATATTAACAGTAAATGAACAAGTAGATTGATATTTTTTTTTTTAGTTTGTCCCTCATAATGTGTATAAATGACACAATATGTTACTGCATACTAATTAGGAGTCTTTGTTTGTTAACTTACTACTAAAAGACTATATATATATATATATATATAAATGCATATATATACATATATATATATACATATACATGCATATATATATATATATATATATACATGCATATATATATATATATATATATATATATATATATATAAATAAACACACACACACATATATACATATACACACACACACACACACACATATATATACACACACACACACACACATATATATACATATACACACACACACACACACACACACACACACACACACACACACACACACACACACACACACACACATACATATATACATATATACATATATATATATATATATATATACACACATATACACACATATATCTATATATATGTACATAACTGCTTTCCTTTTGCATCATAATATTACAACAAGATATTTTCATGATCAGCGTGAAAAATAAACACATTTTTAGAAAGTGCAGCATGTCTAATAAAAACAAGCTGTTGGTTGCAAAAAGCTTGACTTTGGACACGCCCACTGCAACGCAACACCTCAACTTTGAGTTAGTGCGGCAGTGTGTGTGTGTGTATGTGTGTGTGTGTGTATGACATCATTCAGCTGTTCCTCTGGGCACGACTCCATCCAACTAAACAATCCCGGCCAGATCCATAAAGTAGGGAGTGTCACCACATTCATGAAATATCAAGTGCTATTAATTCACCATAACTGTCAGCCTCTTTGCTTCCTACACACACACACACACACACACACACACACACACACACACACACACACACACACACACACACACACACACACACACACACACACACACACACACACACACACACACACACACACACACACACACACACACACACACACACACACACACACACACACACACACACACACACGGAGAAAAATGTTGCTCAGACTGACATGCAATCAGCTTCATTGTTTGCAGAATGTTTTCCTAGCTCTGCTCATGTGAGAGATATATGAACAATATGCACAACAATAATAACTGAAACATAACACGGCATGTCAATGCTGTGTGTGTGCGCGTGTGTGCCAGCTCTGGAAACACACGAGGCGCCCACAGCGCAAGCCGAAGTGAATTGCTAATGTTAGCATACGCGCAAACCGAAGTGAAATGCTAGCATTAGCATGCGCGCAAGCCAAAGTGAAATGCTAACGTTAGCAAACGCGCAAAGAGAAGTGAAATGCTAGCATTAGCATGCGCGCAAGCCAAAGTGAAATGCTAACGTTAGCAAACGCGCAAAGAGAAGTGAAATGCTAGCATTAGCATGCGCGCAAGCCAAAGTGAAATGCTAACGTTAGCATACGTGTGAACAGAAGTGAAATGCTAGCATTAGCATGCATGCATAATTGAAATGGTAACGTTAGCATACGTGTAAACAGAAGTGAAATGCTAGCATTAGCATGCGCGCAAGCCAAAGTGAAATGCTAACGTTAACATACGCGTAAACAGAAGTGAAATGCTAGCATTAGCATGCATGCATAATTGAAATGCTAACGTTAGCATACATGTAAACAGAATTGAAATGCTAGCATTAGCATGCGCGCAAGGCAAAGTGAAATGCTAACGTTAGCAAACGCGCAAAGAGAAGTGAAATGCTAGCATTAGCATGCGCGCAAGCCAAAGTGAAATGCTAACGTTAGCAAACGCGCAAAGAGAAGTGAAATGCTAGCATTAGCATGCGCGCAAGCCAAAGTGAAATGCTAACATTAGCAAACGCGCAAAGAGAAGTGAAATGCTAGCACTAGCATGCGCGCAAGCCAAAGTGAAATGTTAACGTTAGCATACGTGTGAACAGAAGTGAAATGCTAGCATTAGCATGCATGCATAATTGAAATGGTAATGTTAGCATACGTGTAAACAGAAGTGAAATGCTAGCATTAGCATGCGCGCAAGCCAAAGTGAAATGCTAACGTTAACATACGCGTAAACAGAAGTGAAATGCTAGCATTAGCATGCATGCATAATTGAAATGCTAGCATTAGCATGTGCGCAAGCCAAAGTGAAATGCTAACGTTAGCATATGCGTAAACAGAAGTGAAATGCTAGCATTAGCATGCGCGCAAGCCAAAGTGAAATGCTAACGTTAGCATACGCGTAAACAGAAGTGAAATGCTAGCATTAGCATGCATGCATGCCAAAGTGAAATGCTAACGTTAGCATACGTGTAAACAGAATTGAAATGCTAGCATTTGCATGCGCGCAAGCCAGAGTGAAAATGCTAACATTAGCTGAAGTAAAATACTAACGCTGGCATGCTAACAGTTTGAAAGTACCAGAGTATCTGACTTTTGAGGCGTACACATGCACCATTAGCTAAAAATACTAACAGGTAGCGAGTGTCACGTACTAAATGATATAACTGATGTGCACTGCTGAAAAATTGTATTAAAAAGTTAGCATGCTAGCATTAGCACGGATGTGTCTCAGAGGTCAGACCTGCTCCACCTCATTATTTCAATGATTGGCTGGAAATAATATTTCATCTTTTCTTACTCAAAGTTTGCTTTGTTCAATTCTGACACAACAAATAAGTGTTCTGCATGCATTTTGTCAATTCTTTTAATACTTTTATTAATTGAAAAAACAAAAACATGTTTTTTTACCTGCAGAAAATACTTTTTTATACTTGCAAATTGTTTTAATCATTTTTTATTTGAAGAAAATTGTTTTTATATTTGCTAAATGTTTTTTAATGGAATAAAATGTTTTTTTTTACTTGCATAAAATTATTGTTATACTTGCAAATCTTGTTTTTAATTGAAAAAAAAAAGCTTTTTTTTTACCGGCAAACAATTGTTGTTCTGCTTACAAATCTTTTTTTTTTAAATGAAGAAAATATTTTTACACCTACAGAAAATTGTATTTTAAACTTGTAAATTGTTTTTTACTGGCAGAAAATAGTTTTTCTAATTGCAAATTGTTTTAATTGAAGAAAATTGTTTTATACTTGCAAATAATTTTTCTAAATGAAGAAAATATTTTTATCCGAACAGAAAGTTGTTTTTTTTACTTGCAAATCCTTTTTTTACTTGCAGAAAATAGTTGTTATAGTTGCAAATCTTTTTTTGATTGAAGACAATAGTTTTAACAGTCGCAAATTGCTTTTTTATTGAAAAAAAATGCTTTTTTTTTACTTAGCAGAAAGTTTTTCTGTTTGCAAATCGTTTTTTAACTTAAAGAAAAAAAGTTGTATCTGCAGAAAATTGTTTTTATACTTGAAAATTGTTTTTTTTTATTGAAGAAAATTGTCTTTATATTTGCTAATTGTTTTTTTATTGAATAAAAGTGTTTTTTTTACTTGTAGAAAATTATTGTTATACTTGCAAATCTTATTTTTAATTGAAAAAAATTGCTTTTTTTTTTTACCTGCAAAAAAATTGTTCTGCTAACAAAACAATTTTTTAAAATCAACAAAATATTTATACACCTACAGAAAATACTTTTTCTGAACTTGTAAATTGTTTTTTTCTTACAGAAAATAGTTGTAAAAGTTGCAAATCTTTTTTTTTATTTTTAATTGGAGAATATTGTTTTTATATATGTGTATTGTTTTCTTCCATCCATCCATCCATTTCCTACCGCTTATTCCCTTTCGAGGTCACGAGGGGCGCTGGCGCCTATTTCAGCTACAATCGGGCGGAAGGCGGGGTACACCCTGGACAAGTCGCCACCTCATCGTATTGTTTTCTTACTTGCAGAAAATAGTTGTTATACGTGCAATTTTTTTTTGAATGGCAGAAAATGTTTGTTATTTGAGAATGTTCCATGAACGCCTGGGTAACGTACATAAAAGTAATTAGAATTCCTGGTGACTAGTAACACTGGTACTTAGTGGACGTCAGACCTCCTTGGCCACTGGGAGGGATTTGGGCCCACTCTTGTTTACAGGACGTTTTGAGGCTGTCGCTTGGCACCTGGAGGTTGCAGCTCCTCCCACAGCCTCCCTAAGGTCTGAATGTTGGCACTGGTGTGAACTTTCACTCCAGGATAAAAGCCTTTCTACTGGCCTCCCAGCGACTCCATTTCAGCACCCAGGAATGTCAACAGGTGCTTGGCTCAACTTTCAAGGCGCCAGAAGTGCCACCTGTTCTCTGCCAGCGGAAACAAGACCCCAGTCCCAAATCTAAGTCACAACAAAAGTCTTTGAGTGAAATGACTGCCACAAACACACACAAATGTTCGTACTCACGCACAAACATTTGTAGGTAGAAAAAACAAACAACAAAACGATTCTCAAGTAATATAAAATAAAAACATTTGCAAGAGTAAAAACTATTTTCTTCACGTTTAAACTTTTGGCATTAATATATATTCCACACACTCACATTCAGTAAGTCCCCGGAAGGAGAAACAAGCTCAACCTGTAAGTTAACTTAAAAGTTTCCCCTCTTTTGTCCGCCATTTTTACCTGGTCCTGCTTCTTCATCTTTGTTATTTTGGGGGGATGGCACCATGCGCAAATAACAGTAGCTCTGAGGGCCGTAAATGGACTCAGCAGCACCACCCGTGGTGGAATTACAGGTGCAGTGAGTACAAGTGTGTGGATGACACAGGGTAAAATAGTACTGCCTAAAGTTTTAACCTCAACAAAATTTATTTTATACTTGTGAATCATTTTCTTAATGTAAGTTATTAGTTTTTTTGTACTTGCAGGTATTAATTTTAAACTTGTGAATTGTTTTTTTTTAATTGCAGAAATTGTTTTTATATTTGCAAATTGTTTTCCTAATTGAAGGAAATTGTTCTGGGTTTGTTTTTTTACCAGCGGTAAAACATTTTTTAATTAAAAATCGTTTTTTTAATTACAGTATAATGTTTTTATAAACTTACAAATCGTTCTTGTACTTGCAAACAATTGTTCTGCAGCAAATTGTTTTTAATTTGAAGAAAAACAAAGATATATCTGAAGAAAACTGTTTTTATACTTGCAAATTGTTTTTTTTAATTGCAGAAAATTGTTGTTCTGCTTGCGAACTGTTTTTTTAAATGAAGAAAATATTTTTTACCTACAATTTTTTTTCTTTACTTTTAAATTGTTTCTTACTTGCAGAAAATAGTTTAAATAGTTGCACATCCTTTTTTTTAATTGGAGAAAATTGTTTTTATACAAACTGTTTTTTTAATTGAAGAAAAAAATGTATAATTGCAAATCATTTTAATCCTTTTTTAATTGAAAAAAATCATTTTTTTAATGCAGATAATTGTTTATATACTTGCAAATTGTTTTTTTTTTTTAAATTGTAGAAAATCGGTATTTTTTTAAATAAAAAAATATATTTCTTACCTACAGAAAATAGTTTTTTTTAACATGTAAATCGCTCTTTTATTTGCAGAAACTAGTTATAATAGTTGCACATCTTTTTTTATTATTTGGAGAAAATTGTTTTTATATTTGTGATTAAAAAAAATTTTTTTTTTTTACTTTCATCACATTTGACAAGGTTTATTCTGCCAAACTGTAAGTGGTTGCAAATGAGTATTGAATACAATTAAAATCAACAGATTTAGTGTTAATATTTGAGAGGAAAAGTTGGGCCCCGAGTTCAAAAAGGTAAAGACGCCCGGGTTTGGATAATGAACTCAATAATAGTATACATATTTTGCTAACATTTATAGTTGATATGCACTTATTGTATATTATTACTATTAGATTATTGAATAAATCATTTCCTTATTTGGAATAAAAAAATTAATAAATAAAAAATAGCAATAAGTTATTATCAAATGTGACAATGAGGACATTTTCCCTTTCCCTGATAAAAGAGTTGTGAGTTTGAAGCCGACATTTGTCCAAGTAGGACAGCAACATTGCATCTGCTGATAGAACATGGCCAGAGATCCTTAAGGGGACAGATGTTACACACACACACACACACACACACAACTCCCCAGGTGGCGTGGAGCATACGAGCGTTGCTGCGGGTCAGCGGCTCCACTCCGGGTTGAGAGGTGACTGGTTTGTCATTGCCATTAGATGAGATTAGATGAGATTAGAGGCACTTAACAAGATTCAAGCAGCACTCCCTGCAGCCTGCCGCCAGCTCTCATTTCATTTCAGGCCCTCTTCTTGTAAGTCACTGACGGCAGAAGAGTCTTCCGGCGTGACTCGGAGACAAAAAGGAGTGTCTCTAGAAGAGCAAGTGGCCAGGCGTGTCCAAACTACGCTCAGCGGGCCAAGTGCGACACGTCATGTGCTTCATAAGGAATCGTACCCACAGGAAGATATAATAGTCTGACCATTTGAATGCAGATGGATGGATATATGCTGTCCTTTAGTCAACAATGTGAGTAATTCAGGTCCATAACCCTTAATAATGCTTTAAATGTATGTATGCACAGCATCTACTTATATAACCCACTTCAAAAGTGTTTCTCACATTCTGGCACTCGCAACTTTCTTTGGTCCCATGGTGTACTTTTTGCAATTACACTTTGTTTGTGCTCTGCATTACACAGAAATATTCACTGACAAACGCACGACTTTAAACGTCCCGTAATGTCCAGTGTTGTTATGTATTATTACTAAGGACTGCTTTTATATTTCCAGTATTATGTATTATTACTTTGGACTGTTTTACATTATCATTTTTATCCTGTGAAGCGTCTTTGGGTACCCTGAAAAGCGCTATACCAAATAAAATGTATTATTATTATTACTGCAAACAACCTTCCCTAGTCATGGTGCAAAAAAATAATAATAATAATTAAAAAATCCACCAGTACAAAATGTCAACAGACATGGTCACACGTAACACAAACTGTTCACTGAATTCTGGACAATTTAAAAATAATATTTAAAAAACTTGTAAACTACGACCATTTAAATCCATTACAAAGCATGATGGGGAAAAATGCAAAACACTCTACACACTTATCCATGTTCGGCACATTTTACCTGCCTGATATTTCTGAGTGATGACAAAACTTTAGGAAGGTTGTCATGGAAGTAAATAATGTAGGAGTCACATAATCTTAATATCCAATTATATTAATGGTCTTGTACTATTTTTTTTTGTTTGGACCTAAAATACATACTAGACAAAATAGTCAAAAGATGTATACCAGCAGTAAATGACAAACATGTTATTTATGACACACTTAAAAGGTGGTATTTCTTCTCATATTGTTTTTTAATGTACTTGTGCTTACTATTATCATTTTACTTGTTTATCTGTTATTTACATGAGATTATTATTTTAAATCACATTGAAAGTTTAGTTTAGGTGTGACAATAAATACTCATGTTTTCAAATGAATGATACTGTTGCTCGTCGTAATTTAGGTATCAATCAAAATAATGGAGATGATTATTTTTGCCAGTATGGAAACACAAACATTTTTGGTGTGGACTACAAAAAAGGAGCATGAAAAATCAACTCACCAAAACGCTCGGAGCTGTGGGCGTGTTTCTTTAAGAAGAGATGGTCCCCAGCACGTTGATGGCATCTACTATACACCGGTGTTCCTTAACCATAGGGCCGGGTCCCAGTGTTGGCTCTCCAGCGCCCCCTACAATGTAATACATGTCTTTTCAGCAGCGGCACTCAGTTGTAATACACTTTTCCACCACTTGTGGCAGTAGTGACAATATCAAACAGAATTTAAGCACAAAAATGATGACTAAACTGTATTTTCATTTGCACTTTCATTTTATTGACAGTTTAGTTTAAAAACACAATTATTATTGAGTTTTTTTTAGCACATTACATGTTGTTAATCCTTTTTCAAATCAGCCTGACCTGAGCCTAAGGTTTATTTGTGAAATGAAGACATGCTTTTATATGATTTGACAAGGGAGTGAAGTAAAAGTAGGTTAGATATAATCATCAAATTCCAGAGTAAGATGACTGCTTCAGTGTTAATATTGGAGTAGTTGAGTAAAAACGTAAAAGTCCCTTTTCACGTTTTTTAAGAAACATATTTGAGAGTTGCGATAAAAGAGCTGAAGTAAGCAGAATAAATATGAGGTTGTTTTTGTGTTTTCTCTCAATATTTGAGTGAAAAGTCCAGATGTGTATTTTCTGCAGCACACGTTGAGGTTCTGCAGAAAAGATGCTTTGTGTTTCTTCTCCTTTCAACATTCCTGCTGGCACTGCACTTCTATTGGATCTTGTTTTGCTGGACAGTCCAGTCAACTTCTTGTCAACGTTGGTGCTGATAAGGAAGTCCAAGACCATGTGACATCTGTCAGTCAATCAGGAAATAATATTTCAGGCTTTTCTTCTAGTCACATTCTCTCCAAACATGAAGGTTTCAAGGCTGTCGCTTGGCAACTTGAACGTCCAGCTCCCTTCCAGAGACTTTTGGTTTAAAACTGCCGAGGCTGTCTCTTGGGTCAGAGAAACCTTGGCCTTGTGTCATATCAGCCCAAGTCTTTGGAGGGTCTCTGTGTCAACTGACCAAAAACTGTTTTTATCACCTCAGAAATATTCCTCAAGTGAGACACTCGCTGTCAAAATTGGATCTGGAAATTATCTCAAAGTGCAGCTACCAGACTTTAGACCAGAGGACCTAGAACAGTCCACATCACCCCCATTCTACCCAGTTTCATTGGCTTCCAGTCAGACTTTAGACCAGAGGACCCAGAACAGTCCACATAACCCCCATTCTACCCAGTCTTCATTGACTTCTAGACAGACTTTAGATCAGAGGACCCAGAATAGTGCACATCACCCCCATTCTACCCAGTCTTCATTGGCTTCCAGTCAGACTTTAGACCAGAGGACCCAGAACAGTCCACATCACCCCCATTCTACCCAGTCTTCATTGGCTTCCAGTCAGACTTTAGACCAGAGGACCCAGAACAGTCCACATCACCCCTATTCTACCGAGTCTTCATTGGCGTCCAATCAGACTTTAGACCAGACGACCCAGAACAGTCCACATCACCCCCATTCTACCCAGTCTTCATTGGCTTCCAGTCAGACTTTAGACCAGAGGAGCCAGAAGAGTCCACATCACCCCCATCTACAAAGTCTTAATTGGCTTCTAGTCAGACTTTAGACCAGACGACCCAGGAGAGTCCACATCACCCCCATTCTACAAAGTCTTAATTGGCTTCCAGTCAGACTTTAGACCAGAGGACCCAGAACAGTCCACATCACCCCCATTCTACCTAGTCTTCATTGACTTCCAGTCAGACTTTAGACCAGAAGACCCAAAACAGTCCACATCACCCTTATTCTACCCAGTCTTTATTGGCTTTTAGACAGACTCTAGACCAGAGGACCCAGAACAGTCCACATCACCCCCATTCTACTCAGTCTTTATTGGCTTTTAGACAGACTTTAGACCAGGGGACCCATAAGAGTCCACATCACCCCCATTCTACAAAGTCTTCATTGGCATCCAGACAGACTTTAGACCAGAGGACCCAGAACAGTCCACATCACCCCCATTCTACTCAGTCTTTATTGGCTTTTAGACAGACTTTAGACCAGGGGACCCATAAGAGTCCACATCACCCCCATTCTACAAAGTCTTCATTGGCATCCAGACAGACTTTAGACCAGGGGACCCATAAGAGTCCACATCACCCCCATTCTACAAAGTCTTCATTGGCATCCAGACAGACTTTAGACCAGAGGACCCAGAACAGTCCACATCAGCCCCATTCTACCCAGTCTTCATGGACTTCCAGTCAGGCTCTGAACAGAGTTGAAGATTTTAATCCTGACTTTCTGTGTGTTGCATGGTGGGGCCCCTGCTCTTAAGTTGCATGGTGGGGCCCCTCAGTACATCACTGACTTGTTAGGCCCCTACTCTTCAGGCCAGGGTTTTGTAAAGATACCAAAAACTCATTAAAAAACCGGTGGAGACTTTGCATTCCAGACTATAGTCCCCAGATTCTAGAACAACTTGCACCAGTTAGTTACAGGTACTTGTTTGTGCACTGAAAAGGTAAACAAGTCAAAAAAGAGTGCGATACAGGACTAAATAAAAATAAAAATGGATGACATCAGAGCTGCACAACTGCAACTTCAAATTGTCTGATACTGGAAATTTATCTAGCCACCTACTGTACACAAATTGTCTGATACTGGAAATATATCTAGCCACATACTGTACGCAAATTCTCTGATACTGGAAATTTATCTAGCCACCTACTGTATGCAAATTGTCTGATACTGGAAATATATCTACCCATAAACTGTACGTAAATTGTCTGATACTGGAAATATATCTACCCATATACTGTACGTAAATTGTCTGATACTGGAAATATATCTAGCCACATACTGTACGCAAATTCTTTGATACTGGAAATATATCCAGCCATATACTGTATGCAAATTGTCTGATACTGGAAATATATATCTAGCCACATACTGTCTGCAAATTGTCTGATACTGGAAATATATCTAGCCACATACTGTACGCAAATTCTCTGATACTGGAAATATATCTAGCCACATACTGTATGCAAATTGTCTGATACTGGAAATATATCTAGCCACATACTGTACGCAAATTGTCTGATACTGGAAATATATCTAGCCACATACTGTACGCAAATTGTCTGATACTGGAAATATATCTAGCCACCTACTGTACACAAATTGTCTGATACTGGAAATATATCTAGCCACATACTCTACGCAAATTCTCTGATACTGGAAATTTATCTAGCCACCTACTGTACACAAATTGTCTGATACTGGAAATATATCTAGCCACATACTGTATGCAAATTGTCTGATACTGGAAATATATCTACCCATAAACTGTACGTAAATTGTCTGATACTGGAAATATATCTACCCATATACTGTACGTAAATTGTCTGATACTGGAAATATATCTAGCCACATACTGTACGCAAATTCTTTGATACTGGAAATATATCCAGCCATATACTGTATGCAAATTGTCTGATACTGGAAATATATATCTAGCCACATACTGTCTGCAAATTGTCTGATACTGGAAATATATCTAGCCACATACTGTACACAAATTCTCTGATACTGGAAATATATCTAGCCACATACTGTATGCAAATTGTCTGATACTGGAAATATATCTAGCCACATACTGTACGCAAATTGTCTGATACTGGAAATATATCTAGCCACATACTGTACGCAAATTGTCTGATACTGGAAATATATCTAGCCACATACTGTACGCAAATTGTCTGATACTGGAAATATATCTAGCCACATACTGTATGCAAATTGTCTGATACTGGAAATATATCTAGCCACATACTGTATGCAAATTGTCTGATACTGGAAATATATCTAGCCACATACTGTATGCAAATTGTCTGATACTGGAAATATATCTAGCCACATACTGTACACAAATTGTCTGATACTGGAAATATATCTGGCCACATACTCTACGCAAATTGTCTGATACTGGAAATATATCTAGCCACATACTGTGCGCAAATTCTCTAATACTGGAAATATATCTGGCCACATACTCTACGCAAATTGTCTGATACTGGAAATATATCTACCCATATACTGTATGCAAATTGTCTGATACTGGAAATATATCTAGCCATATACTGTATGCAAACTGTCTGATACTGGAAATATATCTAGCCACATACTGTATGCAAATTGTCTGATACTGGAAATATATCTAGCCACATACTCTACGCAAATTCTCTGATACTGGAAATATATCTAGCCACATACTGTATGCAAATTGTCTGATACTGAAAATATATCTAGCCACATACTGTATGCAAATTGTCTGATACTGGAAATATATCTACCCATATACTGTATGTAAATTGTCTGATACTGGAAATATATCTACCCATATACTGTACGCAAATTGTCTGATACCGGAAATATATGTATCTATATACTGTACATAAATTGTCTGATACTGGAAATATATCTACCCATATACTGTACGCAAATTGTCTGATACCGGAAATATATCTAGCCACATACTGTAGGCAAATTGTCTGATACTGGAAATATATGTATCTGTATACTGTATGTAAATTGTCTGATACTGAATATATACTGAAAATATATGTATGTATATATGTATGCATATTGTATATATTGTATGCAAATAGTCTGATACTGAATAAAGACTGAAAATGTATGTATGTATACAGTGTAAGTATGCATATTGTATATACTCTACATAAATAGTCTGACACGAAATAGATACTGAAAATATATGTATGTGTGTATGTGTGTAAATTGTATATACTGTATGTGTATCTAACTGGTATCTTACTTGTGACTAACTGGTATCTAACTGGAATCTTACTGGTATCTTACTGAGATCCAAGTAGTATCTTATTGGTATCTAAGTGGTATCTTACTGGTATCTAAGTGGTATCAAATTGGTGTTTGTCTTACTGGTATATAAGTGGTATCTGATTGGTATCTTAGTGGTAAATTAGTGGTATCTCAGTCATATTTCATGGTTATCTATGTGGTATCTTGCTGGTATGTCAGTGATACTTGAGTGGTATGTTGGTGGCGTCATATTTCATTGTTATCAATGTGGTATCTTCTAGGTATCTTGCTGGTATGTCAGTGATACTTGAGTGGTATGTTGGTGGCAGTCATATTTCATTGTTATCTATGTGGTATCTTGCTGGTATGTCAGTGATACTTGAGTGGTATGTTGGTGGCAGTCATATTTCATTGTTATCTATGTGGTATCTTGCTGGTATGTCAGTGATACTTGAGTGGCATGTCGGTGGCATCAGGTGTAAAATGCGTGCATCAAAGTACAGTCGAGTAATTGACTGAAGGATGTTGACACAAGTCAAGGAGGTGATGATGCAAAGCCTCATTAGCATATGACTTCCTAATTAGCGGGTGATGGCATGTTGCCGCCTGGCACACCTGTGACTTCGAGCACGCCAAAGAAGCGGCGCCCTTTGGCAGCGTTGGCACTAATGCGCTTAGCGGCGTGGACTCGCTGCTGCTAGATAGCGTTGGCTTGAGGATAAGAGCAGAAAATGGCCGACACGGTGGATGTGCAGCTCTACCCCACGAGGACGCCTGCTAAACAAAGACTGCTTACTGAGGATTGTTGACACTTCTATTTAGCTGCAGATTAGCACACGCTGCTGGCGACACAATGCAGCCTCTCTTCATGTTGGCGTCGCTGCACACTTCCTGTCCAAAACACTACCTGCCAGCACAGGTGCATCGTGGGGAATATACTTTTTTTTTTCTCCAATGGCCTCTTACTGGTATTTAAAGGCCTAATGAAACCCACTACTACCCACCACACAGTCTGATAGTTTATATCCATCCATCCACCCACTACTACCCACCACACAGTCTGATAGTTTATATCCATCCATCCACCCACTACTACCCACCATGCAGTCTGATAGTTTATATCCATCCATCCACCCACTACAGTCTGATAGTTTATATCCATCCATCCACCCACTACTACCCACCACACAGTCTGATAGTTTATATCCATCCATCCACCCACTACTACCCACCACGCAGTCTGATAGTTTATATCCATCCATCCACCCACTACTACCCACCACGCAGTCTGATAGTTTATATCCATCCATCCACCCACTACTACCCACTACACAGTCTGATAGTTTATATCCATCCATCCACCCACTACTACCCACTACACAGTCTGATAGTTTATATCCATCCATCCACCCACTACTACCCACCACGCAGTCTGATAGTTTATATCCATCCATCCACCCACTACTACCCACCACGCAGTCTGATAGTTTATATCCATCCATCCACCCACTACTACCCACTACACAGTCTGATAGTTTATATCCATCCATCCACCCACTACTACCCACCACGCAGTCTGATAGTTTATATCCATCCATCCACCCACTACTACCCACCATGCAGTCTGATAGTTTATATCCATCCATCCACCCACTACTACCCACCACACAGTCTGATAGTTTATATCCATCCATCCATCTTCTTGTGCTTATCCGAGGTGGGGTCGCGGGGGAAGCAGCCTAAGCAGGGAAGCCCAGACTTCCCTCTCCCAAAACACTTGGTCCAGCTCTTCCCGGGGAATCCCGAGGTGTTCCCAGGCCAGCTGGGAGACATAGTCTTCCCAACGTGTCCTGGGTCTTCCCCGTGGCCTCCTACCGGTTGGACGTGCCCTAAACACCTCCCTAGTTACACAGTATTTTGGACATCTGTGTTGCTGAATCTTTTGCAACTTGTTCATTTAATATTGGAGACGTCAAAGAAGAATGCTGTTGGTGGAAAGTGGTGGATTGCAGCTGCCTTTAGCACCGAGACACAGCCGGTGTTGTTGTGAAGCAGAGCGGTCAAGCGAACATGTTTCTCTACGTCAACCAGCATGTCTTAGGATGGGGAAATTGTGATATTAAGTCTTACCGGAGACATCAGTGGATTATTAGTCCTCCTGCAGCAGCTGTGAGCTTGGCTCCTCGGCTTCCCTCTGAGACACTGCGTGTTCACCAAAGCCATCCGACTTCGAGGTATGTCTTTAGAATCTCACTAAAATTAAACAATAAGCAGATAAGGGATCTTCCAGAATTATCCTTGTAAATGTGTCTAATTACATCTGAAACGCTCACACTGCCGCCGCCCGGAGCTGTCGCTTTTTTTTTTTCTAGTCCTTTACTATCAATATCCTAATTCACAAATCTTTCATCCTCACTCAAATTAATGGGGAAATTGTTGCTTTCTCGGTCCAAATCGCTCTAGCTGCTGGTGGCCATGATTGTAAACAATGTGAATATGTGAGGAGCTCTACAACCCGTGATGTCACGCGCACATCGTCTGCTACTTCTGGTACAGGCAAGGCTTTCTTATTAGCGAGCAAAAGTTGCAAACTTTATCGTGGATGTTCTCTACTAAATCCTTTCAGCAAAAATATGTCAATATGGTGAAATGATGAAGTATGACACATAGAATGGAGCTGCTATCCCCGTTTAAATAAGAACATCTCATTTCAGTAGGCCTTTAAATGGCCATCTTACTGGTATCTTACTGGCTTCTTACTGCTGTCATACTAATATCCTACTGGCTTCTTACTGGTATTTTACTGGCTTCTTACTGGTATCATACTGGTATTTTACTGGCATCTTACTGGGATCATACTGGTATCTTACTGGCATCATACGGACATCCTACTGGCATCTTACTGGTATCTTACTGGTACCATGCGGACATCCTATGGCATCTTACTGGGATCATACTGGTATCTTACTGGCATCATACGAACATCCTACTGGCTTCTTACTGCTATCATACGAACATCCTACTGGCTTCTTACTGCTATCATACGGACATCCTACTGGCATCATACTGGCTTCTTACTGGTATCATACGGGCATCCTACTGGCATCTTACTGGTATCTTACTGGCTTCTTACTGGTATCATGCGGACATCCTATGGCATCTTACTGGGATCATACTGGTATCTTACTGGCTTTTTACTGGTATCATACGGACATCCTACAGGCATCTTACTGGGATCATACTGGTGTCTTACTGGTATCATACGGACATCCTACTGGTATCTTACTGGGATCATACTGGCTTCTTACTGGGATCATACGGGCATCCTACTGGTATCTTACTGGGATCATACTGGCTTCCTACTGGGATCATACGGGCATCCTACTGGCATCTTACTGGGATCATACTGGTATCTTACTGGCTCCTTACAGGTATTATACGGACATCCTACTGGCATCTTACTGGCTCCTTACAGGTATTATACGGACATCCTACTGGCATCTTACTGGGATCATACTGGCTTCTTACTGCTATCATACCGACATCCAACTGGGATCTTACTGGAATCATACTGGTATCTTACTGGCATCATACGAACATCCTACTGGCTTCTTACTGCTATCATACGAACATCCTACTGGCTTCTTACTGCTATCATACGGACATCCTACTGGCATCATACTGGCTTCTTACTGGTATCATACGGGCATCCTACTGGCATCTTACTGGTATCTTACTGGCTTCTTACTGGTATCATGCGGACATCCTATGGCATCTTACTGGGATCATACTGGTATCTTACTGGCTTTTTACTGGTATCATACGGACATCCTACTGGTATCTTACTGGGATCATACTGGCTTCTTACTGGGATCATACGGGCATCCTACTGGTATCTTACTGGGATCATACTGGCTTCTTACTGGGATCATACGGGCATCCTACTGGCATCTTACTGGGATCATACTGGTATCTTACTGGCTCCTTACAGGTATTATACGGACATCCTACTGGCATCTTACAGGTATTATACGGACATCCTACTGGCATCTTACTGGGATCATACTGGCTTCTTACTGCTATCATACCGACATCCAACTGGGATCTTACTGGAATCATACTGGTATCTTACTGGCATCATACGAACATCCTACTGGGATCTTACTGGAATCATACTGGTATCTTACTGGCATCATACGAACATCCTACTGGCATCTTAAGTTAAAGTACCAGTGATACGCACGCATGCACGCACGCGCACACAACACACACAAGGTGTGGCGAAATTATTCTCTGGATTAGACCAATCACCCTTGATCACCCCCTGGGAGGATGAGGGGAGCAGTGGACAACAGCGGTGGCCACGCCCGGTAATCCTTTTTGGTGCTTTAACTCACTGGCATCTTTCTGGTATATTACCGGTATTGCACTGGCATCTTACTGGTATCTTAGTGGCATCTTCCTGGTATCATACAGATATCTTACTGGCATCCTACAGGTATCTTAATGGTATCTCACTGGCATGTAAACATTTGTTTCCCATGCATGTACATTACTATGAGATAAATAGTGGTTGGAGTCAAATAGTATCAAATAATGAGGTTGAATATTTGCACCTGGATTACGGTTGTACTAATACCAAAAATGTTGGTCATTAAATGCAGCACGTTTTACTTTTACTTGAATATGTTTAGGAAAAAGAAAAACTACTTTTATTTTAAGTATAATTTATTCATACCAACAATTATTTCTAATCGATTAATCAAGGTTTAAAAAGACTATTCCTTATTTAGCCACACTGCTTCCGGCAGGCTCTGTCACGTGACTCTGTTTGACCAATCCAAGCTAAGTACAAGTGACGTAGTGTCATTAGAAACGCTTCACTGTCACGTGACTCTGTTTGACCAATCCAAGGCAGTGACATTGGAAACCACTTCACTAATCAAACAAGCAAAAAGTACAGAAGCTAACATAGGTCAATATGTTTCAAGCATATCATAAAAACACTTAATAAAAGTATTGTTTATTAAGTGTCAGAATGTTCCCAAAATAAGACACTTTTATTTGTGTTTGAGACAACTGCAGAACGGTTGACTAAAAGCGACTTTTTTGCGTGTCTGTGATGCTCCTAAACCCCCCGAGTGTCATTTGAACACATTTAAACATTGATGACAACATGAAAGAAGCAGTTGAAAAGTGTACTTACCTGTTGGAGCCGCACCACTAGCTCATTAGCATGTAGCATCCTCTTCTTCTACTGCTTTATCACGTAGACTAACATTCTCTTCTTCTACTGTTTTATAAAGGTAGACAAACATTGTCTTCTTCTACTGTTTTATAAAGGTAGACAAACATTCTCTTCTTCTACTGCTTTATAAGGTAGACAAACATTCTCTTCTTCTACTGTTTTATAAGGTAGACTAACATTCTCTTCTTCTACTGTTTTATAAGGTAGACTAAAATTGTCTTCTTCTACTGTTTTATAAAGGTAGAGAAACATTCTCTTCTTCTACTGCTTTATAAGGTAGACTAACATTCTCTTCTTCTACTGCTTTATCATGTAGACTAACATTGTCTTCTTCTACTGTTTTATAAGGTAGACAAACATTGTCTTCTTCTACTGTTTTATAAGGTAGACTAACATTCTCTTCTTCTACTGCTTTATCATGTAGACTAACATTGTCTTCTTCTACTGTTTTATAAAGGTAGAGAAACATTCTCTTCTTCTACTGTTTTATAAGGTAGACAAACATTGTCTTCTTCTACTGTTTTATAAAGGTAGACAAACATTGTCTTCTTCTACTGCTTTATAAGGTAGACAAACATTGTCTTCTTCTACTGCTTTATAAGGTAGACAAACATTCTCTTCTTCTACTGCTTTATAAGGTAGACAAACAAGGTGAAATGAGCACAGTCGCCCCCTAGTGTAGGACAGCTGGAACATGGAGACTAGAAGAACTGCACATGTTGCTGTGAAAATAGAAATACTTTAGTAGAACATACTTTAGTAGAACATACTTTAGTAGAACATACTTTAGTAGAACATACTTTAGAGAACACTTAAGTACAACATAGTTGACAGAACATATTTCAGTAGAACATACTTTGTGAGAACATACTTGAGAGAAAATACATGAGAGAAGATAGTTGAGTAGAAGATAGTGGAGTAGAAGATGGGGGAGTAGAAGATAGTGGAGTAGAAGATGGGGGAGTAGAAGATAGTGGAGTAGAATATAGTTGAGTAGAAGATAGTGGAGTAGAATATAGTTGATTAGTATATAGTGGAGTAGAATATAGTTGAGTAGAATATAGTGGAGTAGAATATAGTTGATTAGAAGATAGTGGAGTAGAATATAGTTGATTAGAATATAGTGGAGTAGAATATAGTAGAGCAGAATATAGTGGAGTAGAATATAGTTGATTAGAAGATAGTGGAGTAGAATATAGTTGATTAGAATATAGTGGAGTAGAATATAGTTGATTAGAAGATAGTGGAGTAGAATATAGTTGATTAGAATATAGTGGAGTAAAATATAGTAGAGTAGAAGATGGGGGAGTAGAAGATAGTTGAGTATAATTAGTTGAGTAGAAGATAGTGGAGTAGAAGATAGTTGAGTAGAAGATAGTGGAGTAGAAGATAGTGGAGTAGAAGATAGTTGAGTAGAAGATAGTGGAGTAGAAGATAGTTAAGTAGAAGATAGAGTAGAAGATGGGGGAGTAGAAGATAGTTGAGTAGAATATAGTGGAGTAGAAGATAGTTAAGTAGAAGATAGAGTAGAAGATGGGGGAGTAGAAGATAGTTGAGTAGAATATAGTGGAGTAGAAGATAGTTGAGTAGAAGATAGTGGAGTAGAAGATAGAGTAGAAGATAGTTAAGTAGATGATAGAGTAGAAGATAGTGGAGTAGAAGATAGTGGAGTAGAAGATAGAGTAGAAGATGCGGGAGTAGAAAATAGTTGAGTAGAAGATGGGGGATAAAGTGCAGTGCAGACATGAGTTGAGTTCAGTGATGATGATGATGATACAGAGTATGTACTTGAGTGCACTCAAAGTAATAAAACACACAACAGACATGAAAGTTGAACAAATGTTGTTTATTCTCACAAGTGTTGGTACACAAGTGTTGGTACACAAGTGTTGGTACACAAGTGTTGTTTATTCTCACAGATGTTGGTACACAAGTGTTGTTTATTCTCACAGATGTTGGTACACAAGTGTTGTTTATTCTCACAGATGTTGGTACACAAGTGTTGGTACACAAGTGTTGGTACACAAGTGTTGTTTATTCTCACAAGTGTTGGTACACAAGTGTTGTTTATTCTCACAAGTGTTGGTACACAAGTGTTGTTTATTCTCACAGATGTTGGTACACAAGTGTTGGTACACTGATGTTGGTACACAAGTGTTGGTACACTGATGTTGGTACACAAGTGTTGGTACACAAGTGTTGTTTATTCTCACAAGTGTTGGTACACAAGTGTTGGTACACAAGTGTTGGTACACAAGTGTTGTTTATTATCACAAGTGTGGGTACACAAGTGTTGTTTATTCTCACAAGTGTTGGTACACAAGTGTTGGTACACAAGTGTTGTTTATTCTCACAAGTGTTGGTACACAAGTGTTGGTACACAAGTGTTACTTTCCTTCCTTCAGTCCACAAAGATGCAAAGACTTAGAGACACTGCAGTCCAACAGTTGACATGTTTGATAGTCGTCTTCCTTCCATGGAACTTCTCACTTGGCTGACACACACACACACACACTTCTTGATGGCCTGTCAGGGACCTGCTGCATCTACACTAAGTACACACTAAGTACACACTGAGTACACACTGAGTGCACGCTGAGTACATGCTGAGTACACACTGAGTACACACTGAGTACACGCTGAGTGCACGCTGAGTACACACTGAGTACACACTGAGTGCACACTGAGTGCACGCTGAGTACACACTGAGTACACACTGAGTGCACGCTGAGTGCACGCTGAGTACACACTGAGTACACACTGAGTGCACACTGAGTGCACGCTGAGTACACACTGAGTACACACTGAGTACACACTGAGTACACACTGAGTACACACTAAGTACACACTAAGTACACACTGAGTACACACTAAGTACACACTGAGTACACGCTGAGTACACGCTGAGTACACGCTGAGTACACACTGAGTACACACTGAGTACACGCTGGGTACACGCTGAGTACACACTGAGTGCACACTAAGTACACACTGAGTACACACTGAGTACACACTAAGTACACACTGAGTGCACGCTGAGTACACGCTGAGTACATGCTGAGTACACGCTGAGTACACACTAAGTAGACGCTGAGTACACACTGGGTACACGCTGAGTACACACTGAGTACACGCTGGGTACACGCTGAGTACACGCTGAGTACATGCTGAGTACACGCTGAGTACACGCTGGGGACACGCTGGGTACACGCTGAGTACACGCTGAGTACACACTGAGTACACACCGAGTACACGCTGAGTACACACTGAGTACACACCGAGTACACGCTGAGTACATGCTGAGTACACACTAAGTACACGCTGAGTACACTTTGTGATGCGCTGCCTTTCCTTTCCTACTTTTGTGTGAAATAGAATTATTCTTCAGATGTTTTGTACCACCTGGGAAGAGACTGGAGTAGCGCAGTAGGCCCAAGTATTGATTAAAAACAAGGTTTTATTGGACACCTCTATTTTCTCCCACACAGTTTGAACAGTCACACTATGTTTGACTTCCATTGAAGGCTCATACACTTACTATACTTTCCTGTTATGAAGAAAACATATTCCTCTATGTCAAATATATACACTCTATAATCTGTACAGTACAATCAACTGGATATGATATACTCTAGTATCTATACACTATACTCTAGTATCTATACACTATACTCTAGTATCTATACACTATACTCTAGTATCTATACACTATACTCTAGTATCTATACACTATACTCTAGTATCTATACACTATACTCTAGTATCTATACACTATACTCTAGTATCTATACACTATACTCTAGTATCTATACACTATACTCTAGTATCTATACACTACATCTATATTTGCATACTTTGGGTAGGAGTCCACTTCCTGTGAGCTGTTACCTTCAAGTCCAACACAAACTTGGAGTCCCAACAAGACTTGGACTAGAAGGTTCTGCGAGACACTTGGACAGCACCACTAGAACATAGCATATCTCAAAAGTACTACAGTATTTGAAGTATATCTCTCTGGACAAAAGTACTACAGTATTTGAAGTATATCTCTCCGGACAAAAGTACTACAGTATTTGAAGTATATCTCTCCGGACAAAAGTACTACAGTATTTGAAGTATATCTCTCTGGACAAAAGTACTACAGTATTTGAAGTATATCTCTCTGGACAAAAGTACTACAGTATTTGAAGTATATCTCTCTGGACAAAAGTACTACAGTATTTGAAGTATATCTCTCTGGACAAAAGTACTACAGTATTTGAAGTATATCTCTCTGGACAAAAGTACTACAGTATTTGAAGTATATCTCTCTGGACAAAAGTACTACAAATCGTTAATTCATACATCATACCAGTCATTAATTCACACGTCAAACAAGTCGTTAATTCATACATCAAACGAGTTGTTAATTCACAAGTCAAATAAGTCGTTAAATCACGCAGTAAACAAGTCGCTATTTCACATGTCAAACAAGTGTTAATTCATACATCAAACAAGTCTTTAATTCATACGTCAAAGAAATCATTAATTCACACGTCAAACAAGTCATTAATTCACACGTCAAACAAGTCGTTAATTCATACGTCAAAGAAATCATTAATTCACACTTCAAACAAGTCGTTAATTCATACGTCAAACAAGTCGTTAATTCACACGTCTAATAAATCTTTAATTCATACGTCAAACGAGTTGTTAGTTCACACATCAAATGAGTCATTATTTCATACGTCAAATAAGTCGTTAAAACACGCAGTAAACAAGTCGCTATTTCACACGTCAAACAAGTTGTTAATTCACACGTCAAACAAGTCGTTAATTCATACGTCAAACAAGTCATTAATTCACGAGTCTTTAATTCATACGTCAAACAAATCATTAATTCACACGTCAAACGAGTTAGTTCACACGTCAAACAAGTCTTTAATTCACACGTCAAAGAAGTCGTTAAATCATGCAGCAAACAAGTCGCTATTTCACATGTCAAACAAGTTGTTAATTCACACGTCAAACGAGTCGTTAATTCACAAGTCAAATGAGTCGTTAATTCACACGTCAAACAAATCGTTAAATAACACATTAAACAAGTCGCTATATCACACGTCAAACAAGTCGTTAATTCACAAGTCATAAAAGTCGATAAATCACGCATTAAACAAGTCGGTATTTCACACGTCAAACAAGTTAATTCACACGTCAAACGAGTCGTTAATTCACAAGTCAAATGAGTCGTTAATTCACACGTCAAACAAGTCGTTAAATCACGCAGAAAACAAGTCTCTATTTCACACGTCAAACAAGTCCTTAAATCACGCATTAAACAAGTCTCTATTTCACACGTCCAACAAGTCGTTAATTCACAAGTCAAAAAAGTCGATAAATCACGCATTAAACAAGTCGCTATTTCACACGTCCAACAAGTCGTTAATTCACAAGTCAAAAAAGTCGATAAATCACGCATTAAACAAGTCGCTATTTCACACGTCTAAAAAGTTAATTCACACGTCAAACGAGTCGTTAATTCACACGTCAAACAAGTTGTTAAATCACACAGTAAACAAGTCTCTATTTCACACGTCAAACAAGTCCTTAAATCACACATTAAACAAGTCGCTATTTCACACGTCAAACAAGTCGTTAATTCACAAGTCAAAAAAGTAGATAAATCACGCATTAAAGTCGCTTTTTCACATGTCAAACAAGTTGTTAATTCACACGTCAAACGAGTCATTAATTCACAGGTCAAATGAGTCGTTAATTCACACGTCAAACAAGTCATTAGATCACGCAGTAAACAAGTCTCTATTTCATACGTCAAACAAGTCCTTAAATCACGCATAAAACAAGTCGCTATTTCACACGTCTAAAAAGTTAATTCACACGTCAAACGAGTCATTAATTCACACGTCAAACAAGGTTTTAAATCACACAGTAAACAAGTCTCTATTTCACACGTCAAACAAGTCCTTAAATCACGCATTAAACAAGTCGCTATTCCACACGTCAAACAAGTCGTTAATTCACAAGTCAAAAAAGTAGATAAATATCGCATTAAAATAACTTTTTCACACGTCAAACAAGTTCTTAATTCACACGTCAAACGAGTCATTAATTCACAAGCCAAATGAATCGTTAATTCACAAGTCAAAAAAGTAGATAAATCACGCATTAAATTCGCTTTTTCACACGTCAAACAAGTTCTTAATTCACACGTCAAACGAGTCATTAATTCACAAGTCAAATGAATCATTAATTCACACGTCAAAGTCATTAGATCACGCAGTAAACAAGTCTCTATTTCACACGTCAAACAAGTCCTTAAATCACACATTAAACAAGTCGCTATTTCACACGTCCAACAAGTCGTTAATTCACAAGTCAAAAAAGTCGATAAATCACGCATTAAACAAGTCGCTATTTCACACGTCTAAAAAGTTAATTCACACGTCAAACGAGTCGTTAATTCACACGTCAAACAAGTCATTAGATCACGCAGTAAACAAGTCTCTATTTCACACGTCAAACAAGTCCTTAAATCACGCATTAAACAAGTCGCTATTCCACACGTCAAACAAGTCGTTAATTCACAAGTCAAAAAAGTCGATAAATCACGCATTAAACAAGTCGCTATTTCACACGTCTAAAAAGTTAATTCACACGTCAAACGAGTCGTTAATTCACACGTCAAACAAGTCCTTAGATCACGCAGTAAACAAGTCTCTATTTCACACGTCAAACAAGTCCTTAAATCACGCATTAAACAAGTCGCTATTCCACACGTCAAACAAGTCGTTAATTCACAAGTCAAAAAAGTAGATAAATTTCGCATTAAAATCACTTTTTCACACGTCAAACAAGTTCTTAATTGACACGTCAAAAAAGTAGATAAATCACGCATTAAATTCACTTTTTCACACGTCAAACAAGTTCTTAATTCACACGTCAAACGAGTCATTAATTCACAAGCCAAATGAATCGTTAATTCACACGTCAAACAAGTCATTAGATCACGCAGTAAACAAGTGTCTATTTCACACGTCAAACAAGTCCTTAAATCACGCATTAAACAAGTCGCTATTTCACACGTCAAACAAGTTAATTCACACGTCAAACGAGTCGTTAATTCACAAGTCAAATGAGTCGTTAATTCACACGTCAAACAAGTCATTAAATCACGCAGTAAACAAGTCTCTATTTCACACGTCAAACAAGTCCTTAAATCACGCATTAAACAAGTCGCTATTTCACACGTCAAACAAGTTAATTCACACGTCAAACGAGTCGTTAATTCACAAGTCAAATGAGTCGTTAATTCACACGTCAAACAAGTCATTAAATCACGCAGTAAACAAGTCTCTATTTCACACGTCAAACAAGTCCTTAAATCACGCATTAAACAAGTCGCTATTTCACAAGTCGTTAATTCACAAGTCAAAAAAGTCGATAAATCACGCATTAAACCAGTCGCTATTTCACACGTCAAACAAGTTGTTAATTCACACGTCAAACAAGTCATTCATTCACACGTCAAACAAGTCATTAAATCACGCAGTAAAGAAGTTTCTATTTTACATGTCAAACAAGTCTAATTCATACGTCAAACAAATCATTAATTCACACGTCAAACGAGTCGTTATTTCACACGTCAAACAAGTCTTTAATTCACACGTCAAATAAGTTGTTATATCACGCAGTAAACAAGTCGCTATTTCACACGTCAAACAAGTTGTTAATTCACACGTCAAACGAGTCGTTTTCCCAAGTCAAATGAGTCGTTAATTCACACGTCAAACAAGTCATTAAATCACGCATTAAGCAAGTCGCTATTTCACACGTCAAACAAGTCGTTAATTCACACGTCAAATAAGTCGTTAAATCACGCAATAAACAAGTCGCTATTTCATACGTCAAACAAGTTCTTAATTCACACGCCAAAGGAGTCGTTAATTTACAAGTCAAATGAGTCGTTAATTCACACGTCAAACAAGTCATTAGATCACGCAGTAAACAAGTCTCTATTTCACACGTCAAACAAGTCCTTAAATCACGCATAAACAAGTCGCTATTTCACACGTCAAACAAGTCGTTATTTCAAAAGTCCAAAAAGTCGATAAATCACGCATTAAACCAGTCGCTATTTCACACGTCAAACAAGTTGTTAATTCACACGTCAAACGAGTCATTAATTCACAGGTCAAATGAGTCGTTAATTCACACGTCAAACAAGTCATTAGATCACGCAGTAAACAAGTCTCTATTTCACACGTCAAACAAGTCGTTATTTCAAAAGTCCAAAAAGTCGATAAATCCCGCATTAAACCATTCGCTATTTCACACGTCAAACAAGTTGTTAATTCACACGTCAAACGAGTCATTAATTCACAGGTCAAATGAGTCGTTAATTCACACGTCAAACAAGTCATTAGATCACGCAGTAAACAAGTCTCTATTTCACACGTCAAACAAGTCCTTAAATAACGCATTAAACAAGTCGCTATTTCACACGTCAAACAAGTCGTTAATTCACAAGTCATAAAAGTCGATAAATCACGCATTAAACAAGTCGGTATTTCACACGTCAAACAAGTTAATTCACACGTCAAAAGAGTCGTTAATTCACAAGTCAAATGAGTCGTTAATTCATACGTCAAACAAGTCGTTAAATCACGCAGAAAACAAGTCTCTATTTCACACGTCAAACAAGTCCTTAAATCACGCATTAAAAAAGCCTCTATTCCACACGTCCAACAAGTCGTTAATTCACATGTCAAAAAAGTCGATAAATCACGCATTAAACAAGTCGCTATTTCACACGTCTAAAAAGTTAATTCACACGTCAAACGAGTCGTTAATTCACACGTCAAACAAGGTTTTAAATCACACAGTAAACAAGTCTCTATTTCACACGTCAAACAAGTCCTTAAATCACACATTAAACAAGTCGCTATTCCACACGTCAAACAAGTCGTTAATTCACAAGTCAAAAAAGTAGATAAATATCGCATTAAAATCACTTTTTCACACGTCAAACAAGTCATTAATTCACACGTCAAACGAGTCATTAATTCACAAGCCAAACGAGTCGTTAATTCACACGTCAAACAAGTCCTTAAATCACGCATAAAACAAGTCGCTATTTCACACGTCAAACAAGTTCTTAATTCACACGTCAAACGAGTCATTAATTCACAAGCCAAACGAGTCGTTATTTCACACGTCAAACAAGTCCTTAAATCACGCATAAAACAAGTCGCTATTTCACACGTCAAACAAGTCGTTAATTCACACATCAAACAAGTCGTTAATTCACACGTCAAACAAGGCCTTAAATCACGCATAAAACAAGTCGCTATTTCACACGTCAAACAAGTCGTTAATTCACACATCAAACAAGTCGTTAATTCACACGTCAAACAAGGCCTTAAATCACGCATAAAACAAGTCGCTATTTCACACGTCAAACAAGTCGTTAATTCACACGTCAAATGAGTCGTTAATTCCATCCATCCATCCATTTTCTACCGCTTATTCCCTTTCTTTTGGGGTCGCTGGCGCCTATCTAAGCTACAATCGGGCGGAAGACGGGGTACACCCTGGACAAGTCGCCACCTCATCGCAGGGCCAGTCGTTAATTCACAGGTCAAAAAAGTCGATAAATCACGCATTCGCTATTTCACACGTCAAGTCTTTATTTCACAAGTCAAATGAGTCGTCGATTCATACGCCAAACAGGTCGTTAAATCACGCAGTAAACAAGTCGCTATTTCACATGTCAAACAAGTGTTAATTCATACATCAAACAAGTCTTTAATTCATACGTCAAAGAAATCATTAATTCACACGTCAAACAAGTCATTAATTCACACGTCAAACAAGTCGTTAATTCATACGTCAAAGAAATCATTAATTCACACTTCAAACAAGTCGTTAATTCATACGTCAAACAAGTCGTTAATTCACACGTCTAATAAATCTTTAATTCATACGTCAAACGAGTTGTTAGTTCACACATCAAATGAGTCATTATTTCATACGTCAAATAAGTCGTTAAAACACGCAGTAAACAAGTCGCTATTTCACACGTCAAACAAGTTGTTAATTCACACGTCAAACAAGTCGTTAATTCATACGTCAAACAAGTCATTAATTCACGAGTCTTTAATTCATACGTCAAACAAATCATTAATTCACACGTCAAACGAGTTAGTTCACACGTCAAACAAGTCTTTAATTCACACGTCAAAGAAGTCGTTAAATCATGCAGCAAACAAGTCGCTATTTCACATGTCAAACAAGTTGTTAATTCACACGTCAAACGAGTCGTTAATTCACAAGTCAAATGAGTCGTTAATTCACACGTCAAACAAATCGTTAAATAACACATTAAACAAGTCGCTATATCACACGTCAAACAAGTCGTTAATTCACAAGTCATAAAAGTCGATAAATCACGCATTAAACAAGTCGGTATTTCACACGTCAAACAAGTTAATTCACACGTCAAACGAGTCGTTAATTCACAAGTCAAATGAGTCGTTAATTCACACGTCAAACAAGTCGTTAAATCACGCAGAAAACAAGTCTCTATTTCACACGTCAAACAAGTCCTTAAATCACGCATTAAACAAGTCTCTATTTCACACGTCCAACAAGTCGTTAATTCACAAGTCAAAAAAGTCGATAAATCACGCATTAAACAAGTCGCTATTTCACACGTCCAACAAGTCGTTAATTCACAAGTCAAAAAAGTCGATAAATCACGCATTAAACAAGTCGCTATTTCACACGTCTAAAAAGTTAATTCACACGTCAAACGAGTCGTTAATTCACACGTCAAACAAGTTGTTAAATCACACAGTAAACAAGTCTCTATTTCACACGTCAAACAAGTCCTTAAATCACACATTAAACAAGTCGCTATTTCACACGTCAAACAAGTCGTTAATTCACAAGTCAAAAAAGTAGATAAATCACGCATTAAAGTCGCTTTTTCACATGTCAAACAAGTTGTTAATTCACACGTCAAACGAGTCATTAATTCACAGGTCAAATGAGTCGTTAATTCACACGTCAAACAAGTCATTAGATCACGCAGTAAACAAGTCTCTATTTCATACGTCAAACAAGTCCTTAAATCACGCATAAAACAAGTCGCTATTTCACACGTCTAAAAAGTTAATTCACACGTCAAACGAGTCATTAATTCACACGTCAAACAAGGTTTTAAATCACACAGTAAACAAGTCTCTATTTCACACGTCAAACAAGTCCTTAAATCACGCATTAAACAAGTCGCTATTCCACACGTCAAACAAGTCGTTAATTCACAAGTCAAAAAAGTAGATAAATATCGCATTAAAATAACTTTTTCACACGTCAAACAAGTTCTTAATTCACACGTCAAACGAGTCATTAATTCACAAGCCAAATGAATCGTTAATTCACAAGTCAAAAAAGTAGATAAATCACGCATTAAATTCGCTTTTTCACACGTCAAACAAGTTCTTAATTCACACGTCAAACGAGTCATTAATTCACAAGTCAAATGAATCATTAATTCACACGTCAAAGTCATTAGATCACGCAGTAAACAAGTCTCTATTTCACACGTCAAACAAGTCCTTAAATCACACATTAAACAAGTCGCTATTTCACACGTCCAACAAGTCGTTAATTCACAAGTCAAAAAAGTCGATAAATCACGCATTAAACAAGTCGCTATTTCACACGTCTAAAAAGTTAATTCACACGTCAAACGAGTCGTTAATTCACACGTCAAACAAGTCATTAGATCACGCAGTAAACAAGTCTCTATTTCACACGTCAAACAAGTCCTTAAATCACGCATTAAACAAGTCGCTATTCCACACGTCAAACAAGTCGTTAATTCACAAGTCAAAAAAGTCGATAAATCACGCATTAAACAAGTCGCTATTTCACACGTCTAAAAAGTTAATTCACACGTCAAACGAGTCGTTAATTCACACGTCAAACAAGTCCTTAGATCACGCAGTAAACAAGTCTCTATTTCACACGTCAAACAAGTCCTTAAATCACGCATTAAACAAGTCGCTATTCCACACGTCAAACAAGTCGTTAATTCACAAGTCAAAAAAGTAGATAAATTTCGCATTAAAATCACTTTTTCACACGTCAAACAAGTTCTTAATTGACACGTCAAAAAAGTAGATAAATCACGCATTAAATTCACTTTTTCACACGTCAAACAAGTTCTTAATTCACACGTCAAACGAGTCATTAATTCACAAGCCAAATGAATCGTTAATTCACACGTCAAACAAGTCATTAGATCACGCAGTAAACAAGTGTCTATTTCACACGTCAAACAAGTCCTTAAATCACGCATTAAACAAGTCGCTATTTCACACGTCAAACAAGTTAATTCACACGTCAAACGAGTCGTTAATTCACAAGTCAAATGAGTCGTTAATTCACACGTCAAACAAGTCATTAAATCACGCAGTAAACAAGTCTCTATTTCACACGTCAAACAAGTCCTTAAATCACGCATTAAACAAGTCGCTATTTCACACGTCAAACAAGTTAATTCACACGTCAAACGAGTCGTTAATTCACAAGTCAAATGAGTCGTTAATTCACACGTCAAACAAGTCATTAAATCACGCAGTAAACAAGTCTCTATTTCACACGTCAAACAAGTCCTTAAATCACGCATTAAACAAGTCGCTATTTCACAAGTCGTTAATTCACAAGTCAAAAAAGTCGATAAATCACGCATTAAACCAGTCGCTATTTCACACGTCAAACAAGTTGTTAATTCACACGTCAAACAAGTCATTCATTCACACGTCAAACAAGTCATTAAATCACGCAGTAAAGAAGTTTCTATTTTACATGTCAAACAAGTCTAATTCATACGTCAAACAAATCATTAATTCACACGTCAAACGAGTCGTTATTTCACACGTCAAACAAGTCTTTAATTCACACGTCAAATAAGTTGTTATATCACGCAGTAAACAAGTCGCTATTTCACACGTCAAACAAGTTGTTAATTCACACGTCAAACGAGTCGTTTTCCCAAGTCAAATGAGTCGTTAATTCACACGTCAAACAAGTCATTAAATCACGCATTAAGCAAGTCGCTATTTCACACGTCAAACAAGTCGTTAATTCACACGTCAAATAAGTCGTTAAATCACGCAATAAACAAGTCGCTATTTCATACGTCAAACAAGTTCTTAATTCACACGCCAAAGGAGTCGTTAATTTACAAGTCAAATGAGTCGTTAATTCACACGTCAAACAAGTCATTAGATCACGCAGTAAACAAGTCTCTATTTCACACGTCAAACAAGTCCTTAAATCACGCATAAACAAGTCGCTATTTCACACGTCAAACAAGTCGTTATTTCAAAAGTCCAAAAAGTCGATAAATCACGCATTAAACCAGTCGCTATTTCACACGTCAAACAAGTTGTTAATTCACACGTCAAACGAGTCATTAATTCACAGGTCAAATGAGTCGTTAATTCACACGTCAAACAAGTCATTAGATCACGCAGTAAACAAGTCTCTATTTCACACGTCAAACAAGTCGTTATTTCAAAAGTCCAAAAAGTCGATAAATCCCGCATTAAACCATTCGCTATTTCACACGTCAAACAAGTTGTTAATTCACACGTCAAACGAGTCATTAATTCACAGGTCAAATGAGTCGTTAATTCACACGTCAAACAAGTCATTAGATCACGCAGTAAACAAGTCTCTATTTCACACGTCAAACAAGTCCTTAAATAACGCATTAAACAAGTCGCTATTTCACACGTCAAACAAGTCGTTAATTCACAAGTCATAAAAGTCGATAAATCACGCATTAAACAAGTCGGTATTTCACACGTCAAACAAGTTAATTCACACGTCAAAAGAGTCGTTAATTCACAAGTCAAATGAGTCGTTAATTCATACGTCAAACAAGTCGTTAAATCACGCAGAAAACAAGTCTCTATTTCACACGTCAAACAAGTCCTTAAATCACGCATTAAAAAAGCCTCTATTCCACACGTCCAACAAGTCGTTAATTCACATGTCAAAAAAGTCGATAAATCACGCATTAAACAAGTCGCTATTTCACACGTCTAAAAAGTTAATTCACACGTCAAACGAGTCGTTAATTCACACGTCAAACAAGGTTTTAAATCACACAGTAAACAAGTCTCTATTTCACACGTCAAACAAGTCCTTAAATCACACATTAAACAAGTCGCTATTCCACACGTCAAACAAGTCGTTAATTCACAAGTCAAAAAAGTAGATAAATATCGCATTAAAATCACTTTTTCACACGTCAAACAAGTCATTAATTCACACGTCAAACGAGTCATTAATTCACAAGCCAAACGAGTCGTTAATTCACACGTCAAACAAGTCCTTAAATCACGCATAAAACAAGTCGCTATTTCACACGTCAAACAAGTTCTTAATTCACACGTCAAACGAGTCATTAATTCACAAGCCAAACGAGTCGTTATTTCACACGTCAAACAAGTCCTTAAATCACGCATAAAACAAGTCGCTATTTCACACGTCAAACAAGTCGTTAATTCACACATCAAACAAGTCGTTAATTCACACGTCAAACAAGGCCTTAAATCACGCATAAAACAAGTCGCTATTTCACACGTCAAACAAGTCGTTAATTCACACATCAAACAAGTCGTTAATTCACACGTCAAACAAGGCCTTAAATCACGCATAAAACAAGTCGCTATTTCACACGTCAAACAAGTCGTTAATTCACACGTCAAATGAGTCGTTAATTCCATCCATCCATCCATTTTCTACCGCTTATTCCCTTTCTTTTGGGGTCGCTGGCGCCTATCTAAGCTACAATCGGGCGGAAGACGGGGTACACCCTGGACAAGTCGCCACCTCATCGCAGGGCCAGTCGTTAATTCACAGGTCAAAAAAGTCGATAAATCACGCATTCGCTATTTCACACGTCAAGTCTTTATTTCACAAGTCAAATGAGTCGTCGATTCATACGCCAAACAGGTCGTTAAATCACGCAGTAAACAAGTCGCTATTTCACATGTCAAACAAGTGTTAATTCATACATCAAACAAGTCTTTAATTCATACGTCAAAGAAATCATTAATTCACACGTCAAACAAGTCATTAATTCACACGTCAAACAAGTCGTTAATTCATACGTCAAAGAAATCATTAATTCACACTTCAAACAAGTCGTTAATTCATACGTCAAACAAGTCGTTAATTCACACGTCTAATAAATCTTTAATTCATACGTCAAACGAGTTGTTAGTTCACACATCAAATGAGTCATTATTTCATACGTCAAATAAGTCGTTAAAACACGCAGTAAACAAGTCGCTATTTCACACGTCAAACAAGTTGTTAATTCACACGTCAAACAAGTCGTTAATTCATACGTCAAACAAGTCATTAATTCACGAGTCTTTAATTCATACGTCAAACAAATCATTAATTCACACGTCAAACGAGTTAGTTCACACGTCAAACAAGTCTTTAATTCACACGTCAAAGAAGTCGTTAAATCATGCAGCAAACAAGTCGCTATTTCACATGTCAAACAAGTTGTTAATTCACACGTCAAACGAGTCGTTAATTCACAAGTCAAATGAGTCGTTAATTCACACGTCAAACAAATCGTTAAATAACACATTAAACAAGTCGCTATATCACACGTCAAACAAGTCGTTAATTCACAAGTCATAAAAGTCGATAAATCACGCATTAAACAAGTCGGTATTTCACACGTCAAACAAGTTAATTCACACGTCAAACGAGTCGTTAATTCACAAGTCAAATGAGTCGTTAATTCACACGTCAAACAAGTCGTTAAATCACGCAGAAAACAAGTCTCTATTTCACACGTCAAACAAGTCCTTAAATCACGCATTAAACAAGTCTCTATTTCACACGTCCAACAAGTCGTTAATTCACAAGTCAAAAAAGTCGATAAATCACGCATTAAACAAGTCGCTATTTCACACGTCCAACAAGTCGTTAATTCACAAGTCAAAAAAGTCGATAAATCACGCATTAAACAAGTCGCTATTTCACACGTCTAAAAAGTTAATTCACACGTCAAACGAGTCGTTAATTCACACGTCAAACAAGTTGTTAAATCACACAGTAAACAAGTCTCTATTTCACACGTCAAACAAGTCCTTAAATCACACATTAAACAAGTCGCTATTTCACACGTCAAACAAGTCGTTAATTCACAAGTCAAAAAAGTAGATAAATCACGCATTAAAGTCGCTTTTTCACATGTCAAACAAGTTGTTAATTCACACGTCAAACGAGTCATTAATTCACAGGTCAAATGAGTCGTTAATTCACACGTCAAACAAGTCATTAGATCACGCAGTAAACAAGTCTCTATTTCATACGTCAAACAAGTCCTTAAATCACGCATAAAACAAGTCGCTATTTCACACGTCTAAAAAGTTAATTCACACGTCAAACGAGTCATTAATTCACACGTCAAACAAGGTTTTAAATCACACAGTAAACAAGTCTCTATTTCACACGTCAAACAAGTCCTTAAATCACGCATTAAACAAGTCGCTATTCCACACGTCAAACAAGTCGTTAATTCACAAGTCAAAAAAGTAGATAAATATCGCATTAAAATAACTTTTTCACACGTCAAACAAGTTCTTAATTCACACGTCAAACGAGTCATTAATTCACAAGCCAAATGAATCGTTAATTCACAAGTCAAAAAAGTAGATAAATCACGCATTAAATTCGCTTTTTCACACGTCAAACAAGTTCTTAATTCACACGTCAAACGAGTCATTAATTCACAAGTCAAATGAATCATTAATTCACACGTCAAAGTCATTAGATCACGCAGTAAACAAGTCTCTATTTCACACGTCAAACAAGTCCTTAAATCACACATTAAACAAGTCGCTATTTCACACGTCCAACAAGTCGTTAATTCACAAGTCAAAAAAGTCGATAAATCACGCATTAAACAAGTCGCTATTTCACACGTCTAAAAAGTTAATTCACACGTCAAACGAGTCGTTAATTCACACGTCAAACAAGTCATTAGATCACGCAGTAAACAAGTCTCTATTTCACACGTCAAACAAGTCCTTAAATCACGCATTAAACAAGTCGCTATTCCACACGTCAAACAAGTCGTTAATTCACAAGTCAAAAAAGTCGATAAATCACGCATTAAACAAGTCGCTATTTCACACGTCTAAAAAGTTAATTCACACGTCAAACGAGTCGTTAATTCACACGTCAAACAAGTCCTTAGATCACGCAGTAAACAAGTCTCTATTTCACACGTCAAACAAGTCCTTAAATCACGCATTAAACAAGTCGCTATTCCACACGTCAAACAAGTCGTTAATTCACAAGTCAAAAAAGTAGATAAATTTCGCATTAAAATCACTTTTTCACACGTCAAACAAGTTCTTAATTGACACGTCAAAAAAGTAGATAAATCACGCATTAAATTCACTTTTTCACACGTCAAACAAGTTCTTAATTCACACGTCAAACGAGTCATTAATTCACAAGCCAAATGAATCGTTAATTCACACGTCAAACAAGTCATTAGATCACGCAGTAAACAAGTGTCTATTTCACACGTCAAACAAGTCCTTAAATCACGCATTAAACAAGTCGCTATTTCACACGTCAAACAAGTTAATTCACACGTCAAACGAGTCGTTAATTCACAAGTCAAATGAGTCGTTAATTCACACGTCAAACAAGTCATTAAATCACGCAGTAAACAAGTCTCTATTTCACACGTCAAACAAGTCCTTAAATCACGCATTAAACAAGTCGCTATTTCACACGTCAAACAAGTTAATTCACACGTCAAACGAGTCGTTAATTCACAAGTCAAATGAGTCGTTAATTCACACGTCAAACAAGTCATTAAATCACGCAGTAAACAAGTCTCTATTTCACACGTCAAACAAGTCCTTAAATCACGCATTAAACAAGTCGCTATTTCACAAGTCGTTAATTCACAAGTCAAAAAAGTCGATAAATCACGCATTAAACCAGTCGCTATTTCACACGTCAAACAAGTTGTTAATTCACACGTCAAACAAGTCATTCATTCACACGTCAAACAAGTCATTAAATCACGCAGTAAAGAAGTTTCTATTTTACATGTCAAACAAGTCTAATTCATACGTCAAACAAATCATTAATTCACACGTCAAACGAGTCGTTATTTCACACGTCAAACAAGTCTTTAATTCACACGTCAAATAAGTTGTTATATCACGCAGTAAACAAGTCGCTATTTCACACGTCAAACAAGTTGTTAATTCACACGTCAAACGAGTCGTTTTCCCAAGTCAAATGAGTCGTTAATTCACACGTCAAACAAGTCATTAAATCACGCATTAAGCAAGTCGCTATTTCACACGTCAAACAAGTCGTTAATTCACACGTCAAATAAGTCGTTAAATCACGCAATAAACAAGTCGCTATTTCATACGTCAAACAAGTTCTTAATTCACACGCCAAAGGAGTCGTTAATTTACAAGTCAAATGAGTCGTTAATTCACACGTCAAACAAGTCATTAGATCACGCAGTAAACAAGTCTCTATTTCACACGTCAAACAAGTCCTTAAATCACGCATAAACAAGTCGCTATTTCACACGTCAAACAAGTCGTTATTTCAAAAGTCCAAAAAGTCGATAAATCACGCATTAAACCAGTCGCTATTTCACACGTCAAACAAGTTGTTAATTCACACGTCAAACGAGTCATTAATTCACAGGTCAAATGAGTCGTTAATTCACACGTCAAACAAGTCATTAGATCACGCAGTAAACAAGTCTCTATTTCACACGTCAAACAAGTCGTTATTTCAAAAGTCCAAAAAGTCGATAAATCCCGCATTAAACCATTCGCTATTTCACACGTCAAACAAGTTGTTAATTCACACGTCAAACGAGTCATTAATTCACAGGTCAAATGAGTCGTTAATTCACACGTCAAACAAGTCATTAGATCACGCAGTAAACAAGTCTCTATTTCACACGTCAAACAAGTCCTTAAATAACGCATTAAACAAGTCGCTATTTCACACGTCAAACAAGTCGTTAATTCACAAGTCATAAAAGTCGATAAATCACGCATTAAACAAGTCGGTATTTCACACGTCAAACAAGTTAATTCACACGTCAAAAGAGTCGTTAATTCACAAGTCAAATGAGTCGTTAATTCATACGTCAAACAAGTCGTTAAATCACGCAGAAAACAAGTCTCTATTTCACACGTCAAACAAGTCCTTAAATCACGCATTAAAAAAGCCTCTATTCCACACGTCCAACAAGTCGTTAATTCACATGTCAAAAAAGTCGATAAATCACGCATTAAACAAGTCGCTATTTCACACGTCTAAAAAGTTAATTCACACGTCAAACGAGTCGTTAATTCACACGTCAAACAAGGTTTTAAATCACACAGTAAACAAGTCTCTATTTCACACGTCAAACAAGTCCTTAAATCACACATTAAACAAGTCGCTATTCCACACGTCAAACAAGTCGTTAATTCACAAGTCAAAAAAGTAGATAAATATCGCATTAAAATCACTTTTTCACACGTCAAACAAGTCATTAATTCACACGTCAAACGAGTCATTAATTCACAAGCCAAACGAGTCGTTAATTCACACGTCAAACAAGTCCTTAAATCACGCATAAAACAAGTCGCTATTTCACACGTCAAACAAGTTCTTAATTCACACGTCAAACGAGTCATTAATTCACAAGCCAAACGAGTCGTTATTTCACACGTCAAACAAGTCCTTAAATCACGCATAAAACAAGTCGCTATTTCACACGTCAAACAAGTCGTTAATTCACACATCAAACAAGTCGTTAATTCACACGTCAAACAAGGCCTTAAATCACGCATAAAACAAGTCGCTATTTCACACGTCAAACAAGTCGTTAATTCACACATCAAACAAGTCGTTAATTCACACGTCAAACAAGGCCTTAAATCACGCATAAAACAAGTCGCTATTTCACACGTCAAACAAGTCGTTAATTCACACGTCAAATGAGTCGTTAATTCCATCCATCCATCCATTTTCTACCGCTTATTCCCTTTCTTTTGGGGTCGCTGGCGCCTATCTAAGCTACAATCGGGCGGAAGACGGGGTACACCCTGGACAAGTCGCCACCTCATCGCAGGGCCAGTCGTTAATTCACAGGTCAAAAAAGTCGATAAATCACGCATTCGCTATTTCACACGTCAAGTCTTTATTTCACAAGTCAAATGAGTCGTCGATTCATACGCCAAACAGGTCGTTAAATCACGCAGTAAACAAGTCGCTATTTCACATGTCAAACAAGTGTTAATTCATACATCAAACAAGTCTTTAATTCATACGTCAAAGAAATCATTAATTCACACGTCAAACAAGTCATTAATTCACACGTCAAACAAGTCGTTAATTCATACGTCAAAGAAATCATTAATTCACACTTCAAACAAGTCGTTAATTCATACGTCAAACAAGTCGTTAATTCACACGTCTAATAAATCTTTAATTCATACGTCAAACGAGTTGTTAGTTCACACATCAAATGAGTCATTATTTCATACGTCAAATAAGTCGTTAAAACACGCAGTAAACAAGTCGCTATTTCACACGTCAAACAAGTTGTTAATTCACACGTCAAACAAGTCGTTAATTCATACGTCAAACAAGTCATTAATTCACGAGTCTTTAATTCATACGTCAAACAAATCATTAATTCACACGTCAAACGAGTTAGTTCACACGTCAAACAAGTCTTTAATTCACACGTCAAAGAAGTCGTTAAATCATGCAGCAAACAAGTCGCTATTTCACATGTCAAACAAGTTGTTAATTCACACGTCAAACGAGTCGTTAATTCACAAGTCAAATGAGTCGTTAATTCACACGTCAAACAAATCGTTAAATAACACATTAAACAAGTCGCTATATCACACGTCAAACAAGTCGTTAATTCACAAGTCATAAAAGTCGATAAATCACGCATTAAACAAGTCGGTATTTCACACGTCAAACAAGTTAATTCACACGTCAAACGAGTCGTTAATTCACAAGTCAAATGAGTCGTTAATTCACACGTCAAACAAGTCGTTAAATCACGCAGAAAACAAGTCTCTATTTCACACGTCAAACAAGTCCTTAAATCACGCATTAAACAAGTCTCTATTTCACACGTCCAACAAGTCGTTAATTCACAAGTCAAAAAAGTCGATAAATCACGCATTAAACAAGTCGCTATTTCACACGTCCAACAAGTCGTTAATTCACAAGTCAAAAAAGTCGATAAATCACGCATTAAACAAGTCGCTATTTCACACGTCTAAAAAGTTAATTCACACGTCAAACGAGTCGTTAATTCACACGTCAAACAAGTTGTTAAATCACACAGTAAACAAGTCTCTATTTCACACGTCAAACAAGTCCTTAAATCACACATTAAACAAGTCGCTATTTCACACGTCAAACAAGTCGTTAATTCACAAGTCAAAAAAGTAGATAAATCACGCATTAAAGTCGCTTTTTCACATGTCAAACAAGTTGTTAATTCACACGTCAAACGAGTCATTAATTCACAGGTCAAATGAGTCGTTAATTCACACGTCAAACAAGTCATTAGATCACGCAGTAAACAAGTCTCTATTTCATACGTCAAACAAGTCCTTAAATCACGCATAAAACAAGTCGCTATTTCACACGTCTAAAAAGTTAATTCACACGTCAAACGAGTCATTAATTCACACGTCAAACAAGGTTTTAAATCACACAGTAAACAAGTCTCTATTTCACACGTCAAACAAGTCCTTAAATCACGCATTAAACAAGTCGCTATTCCACACGTCAAACAAGTCGTTAATTCACAAGTCAAAAAAGTAGATAAATATCGCATTAAAATAACTTTTTCACACGTCAAACAAGTTCTTAATTCACACGTCAAACGAGTCATTAATTCACAAGCCAAATGAATCGTTAATTCACAAGTCAAAAAAGTAGATAAATCACGCATTAAATTCGCTTTTTCACACGTCAAACAAGTTCTTAATTCACACGTCAAACGAGTCATTAATTCACAAGTCAAATGAATCATTAATTCACACGTCAAAGTCATTAGATCACGCAGTAAACAAGTCTCTATTTCACACGTCAAACAAGTCCTTAAATCACACATTAAACAAGTCGCTATTTCACACGTCCAACAAGTCGTTAATTCACAAGTCAAAAAAGTCGATAAATCACGCATTAAACAAGTCGCTATTTCACACGTCTAAAAAGTTAATTCACACGTCAAACGAGTCGTTAATTCACACGTCAAACAAGTCATTAGATCACGCAGTAAACAAGTCTCTATTTCACACGTCAAACAAGTCCTTAAATCACGCATTAAACAAGTCGCTATTCCACACGTCAAACAAGTCGTTAATTCACAAGTCAAAAAAGTCGATAAATCACGCATTAAACAAGTCGCTATTTCACACGTCTAAAAAGTTAATTCACACGTCAAACGAGTCGTTAATTCACACGTCAAACAAGTCCTTAGATCACGCAGTAAACAAGTCTCTATTTCACACGTCAAACAAGTCCTTAAATCACGCATTAAACAAGTCGCTATTCCACACGTCAAACAAGTCGTTAATTCACAAGTCAAAAAAGTAGATAAATTTCGCATTAAAATCACTTTTTCACACGTCAAACAAGTTCTTAATTGACACGTCAAAAAAGTAGATAAATCACGCATTAAATTCACTTTTTCACACGTCAAACAAGTTCTTAATTCACACGTCAAACGAGTCATTAATTCACAAGCCAAATGAATCGTTAATTCACACGTCAAACAAGTCATTAGATCACGCAGTAAACAAGTGTCTATTTCACACGTCAAACAAGTCCTTAAATCACGCATTAAACAAGTCGCTATTTCACACGTCAAACAAGTTAATTCACACGTCAAACGAGTCGTTAATTCACAAGTCAAATGAGTCGTTAATTCACACGTCAAACAAGTCATTAAATCACGCAGTAAACAAGTCTCTATTTCACACGTCAAACAAGTCCTTAAATCACGCATTAAACAAGTCGCTATTTCACACGTCAAACAAGTTAATTCACACGTCAAACGAGTCGTTAATTCACAAGTCAAATGAGTCGTTAATTCACACGTCAAACAAGTCATTAAATCACGCAGTAAACAAGTCTCTATTTCACACGTCAAACAAGTCCTTAAATCACGCATTAAACAAGTCGCTATTTCACAAGTCGTTAATTCACAAGTCAAAAAAGTCGATAAATCACGCATTAAACCAGTCGCTATTTCACACGTCAAACAAGTTGTTAATTCACACGTCAAACAAGTCATTCATTCACACGTCAAACAAGTCATTAAATCACGCAGTAAAGAAGTTTCTATTTTACATGTCAAACAAGTCTAATTCATACGTCAAACAAATCATTAATTCACACGTCAAACGAGTCGTTATTTCACACGTCAAACAAGTCTTTAATTCACACGTCAAATAAGTTGTTATATCACGCAGTAAACAAGTCGCTATTTCACACGTCAAACAAGTTGTTAATTCACACGTCAAACGAGTCGTTTTCCCAAGTCAAATGAGTCGTTAATTCACACGTCAAACAAGTCATTAAATCACGCATTAAGCAAGTCGCTATTTCACACGTCAAACAAGTCGTTAATTCACACGTCAAATAAGTCGTTAAATCACGCAATAAACAAGTCGCTATTTCATACGTCAAACAAGTTCTTAATTCACACGCCAAAGGAGTCGTTAATTTACAAGTCAAATGAGTCGTTAATTCACACGTCAAACAAGTCATTAGATCACGCAGTAAACAAGTCTCTATTTCACACGTCAAACAAGTCCTTAAATCACGCATAAACAAGTCGCTATTTCACACGTCAAACAAGTCGTTATTTCAAAAGTCCAAAAAGTCGATAAATCACGCATTAAACCAGTCGCTATTTCACACGTCAAACAAGTTGTTAATTCACACGTCAAACGAGTCATTAATTCACAGGTCAAATGAGTCGTTAATTCACACGTCAAACAAGTCATTAGATCACGCAGTAAACAAGTCTCTATTTCACACGTCAAACAAGTCGTTATTTCAAAAGTCCAAAAAGTCGATAAATCCCGCATTAAACCATTCGCTATTTCACACGTCAAACAAGTTGTTAATTCACACGTCAAACGAGTCATTAATTCACAGGTCAAATGAGTCGTTAATTCACACGTCAAACAAGTCATTAGATCACGCAGTAAACAAGTCTCTATTTCACACGTCAAACAAGTCCTTAAATAACGCATTAAACAAGTCGCTATTTCACACGTCAAACAAGTCGTTAATTCACAAGTCATAAAAGTCGATAAATCACGCATTAAACAAGTCGGTATTTCACACGTCAAACAAGTTAATTCACACGTCAAAAGAGTCGTTAATTCACAAGTCAAATGAGTCGTTAATTCATACGTCAAACAAGTCGTTAAATCACGCAGAAAACAAGTCTCTATTTCACACGTCAAACAAGTCCTTAAATCACGCATTAAAAAAGCCTCTATTCCACACGTCCAACAAGTCGTTAATTCACATGTCAAAAAAGTCGATAAATCACGCATTAAACAAGTCGCTATTTCACACGTCTAAAAAGTTAATTCACACGTCAAACGAGTCGTTAATTCACACGTCAAACAAGGTTTTAAATCACACAGTAAACAAGTCTCTATTTCACACGTCAAACAAGTCCTTAAATCACACATTAAACAAGTCGCTATTCCACACGTCAAACAAGTCGTTAATTCACAAGTCAAAAAAGTAGATAAATATCGCATTAAAATCACTTTTTCACACGTCAAACAAGTCATTAATTCACACGTCAAACGAGTCATTAATTCACAAGCCAAACGAGTCGTTAATTCACACGTCAAACAAGTCCTTAAATCACGCATAAAACAAGTCGCTATTTCACACGTCAAACAAGTTCTTAATTCACACGTCAAACGAGTCATTAATTCACAAGCCAAACGAGTCGTTATTTCACACGTCAAACAAGTCCTTAAATCACGCATAAAACAAGTCGCTATTTCACACGTCAAACAAGTCGTTAATTCACACATCAAACAAGTCGTTAATTCACACGTCAAACAAGGCCTTAAATCACGCATAAAACAAGTCGCTATTTCACACGTCAAACAAGTCGTTAATTCACACATCAAACAAGTCGTTAATTCACACGTCAAACAAGGCCTTAAATCACGCATAAAACAAGTCGCTATTTCACACGTCAAACAAGTCGTTAATTCACACGTCAAATGAGTCGTTAATTCCATCCATCCATCCATTTTCTACCGCTTATTCCCTTTCTTTTGGGGTCGCTGGCGCCTATCTAAGCTACAATCGGGCGGAAGACGGGGTACACCCTGGACAAGTCGCCACCTCATCGCAGGGCCAGTCGTTAATTCACAGGTCAAAAAAGTCGATAAATCACGCATTCGCTATTTCACACGTCAAGTCTTTATTTCACAAGTCAAATGAGTCGTCGATTCATACGCCAAACAGGTCGTTAAATCACGCAGTAAACAAGTCGCAGGTCAGTCCTCAGAATTTTATGGTAAAAAAAACACTGGTGCCATTTTTCCAATCGAGACAACAAACTGTAAAAACAAAAATTGTAGATTTTACGGGAGATAAAAAGTAAAGTCCGTCACCGGAATTTTACTGTAAAAATAAAAGTATTTTTCCAGTTCCAGTAATGTACTGTAAAAACAACTTCAGCTCATCAGAGTTGTGCCGTCAGCATTTCAATTTACAGTAGTTGTCTGGAAAAATCATCCTCAATTTCACAATAAAATTCTGGCGACTAAATCGATATTCATATATATATATATATATATATATATATATATATATATATATATATATATATATATATATATATATATATATATATATATATATATATATATATATATTCATATATATATATATATATATATATATATATATACAGTGCAGTACTGTGAGTACCCGCCTGCTGTACTTAGAACCATCGGAGATTTGATGGTAAAAAACCGGAAGCTCCGTGGGCAAAATTTGACAGTAAAAATAAAAGTAGTAGTGTTCTTGTCATTTAAAACCTGCGTAGATTTTTACAGCATAAAAACTGCACTTTTGTCGCCAGAATTTATCGTAAAATTGAAAGAGACGGTTCTGTCAATTTACAGTAATGCACTGTAAAAATGACGAGCGTGGATTTTACGGGGAAAAATGGCAGCTGTCATTAGAATTTTACCCTGACAACAATAATAAACTGTAAAAACAACTATTGTAGATTTTACAGGAGACAAAAAGCCAACTCAGTCCTCAGAATTTTACCGTAAAAAAACACTGGTAGGGTTTTTCCAATTACAGTAAGACACTGCCCAAACAATTACAGTAAGACACTGCCCAAACAACCCTCCTTTTTAGGGTCAAAAGTAAGCAGCTCCGTCATCAGAATTGTGAAAATAACAAGTATAGCGGTTTTCAATTTACAGTATTTGTCAATTTAACAGTAAAATTCTGGCAACTGAATCTACAGATTAAAAAACTGTAATTACTGTACTTACAACCCTGATGGCAAAAGTCACGGCAAAAACTGGAAGCTTAGCAACCAAAATTTTCAAGTAAAAATAAACGTGGTACAGTTTTCCATTTCCTAGTACCGTATTTCCTTGAATTGCCGCCAGGTATATAGTATGTGCCTGCCTACAATTACTGCCGGGTCAAACTCCTTTTGCAAAATATTATTTTTATTAGCGCCAGTCTAGAATTTCCACTGGGTCAAACTAGTTTCGCCATATAATTAGCACATGCCGAGAAATCCCACCGGGTCAAACTCGTCACGTCATGAGTGACACTTCACCTGTCATCATTTTCAAAATGGAGGAGGCTGATTTCAATCATTTGAAATGGCATAAAGGGAAGAAGATTACGAGCTATTCAGTAGGATTTAAGGTCCAAGCTATTGAATATGCTAAAAAGAACAGTAAGCAGCTATGTTTTATTAATATACCGTAGCTGCGTGTGTCAAATATGAGTCATTAAATGACTCCCGCCTCCTGGTGGTAGAGGGCGCTAGTGATCCTTCTTGCGACTACTCGGCTGCAGAAGAAGTGACAACAAGCAGCGATCGTTCATTTTTGTCCTCTCGCTTGCACTTTTAACATGGAGGATTACATATCTAAAATAAAACACTTTTCTAAACTGGACTTTCAATGGAAGCAGGAGGTAATAAAGGAAGATCTCCATCGAGACAGAGAGACTTTTAAAACTGAAGAAAGATAAGGAAGACTTCTATAAACAAGTTATCAATGCTTTTGATCAGAAGGAGCTGCGCATGAACTTCCTTTATAAGTAAAGGTAAGACCATAATAACATTTTTTTTTTATTAAATGTGCTTTTCATGATGGTATCCTTACATCACACTCAAATTTATAAGCGCAGGCCTAAATTTACCGCATGCCTTTGGTAAGTGCCGGAGTGAGAAGAGGTTTTAAATTAATTAGCGCCCCGGCGGCAATTCAAGGAAATACTGTAGTTCTGTGTAAAAAAAACAAACACACATTTTGTACGTGTAAAATCTAATTAAGAAAAAAAAATCCAATGCAGTGCACTGTCAGGACCCGAGTGTGCTCAGGGTCCTGACAGTGCATGAAAGGGGAGGAGCTAAGTGGAGTGCTTGCAATTAACCATTAATTGAATATATATTGCAGTTTTGTTACTTCAACCGAGTGTACTTGGGACATTTACACACTCGACATCCTCACCAGTGTACTCATGCAAGTGTACTGAAGCAAGTGTTCCATTTCACACTCAAAGGGAGTTTTCCTCTTTTTAAGGCATCGCACACACTTCCTCTTCTTCTCAGGCCTCGTCTGGAAAGACAACATAAGCAGGTGAAGTTTTAAAGACAACATAAGCAGGTGAAGTTTTAAAGACAACATAAGCAGGTGAAGTTTTAAAGACAACATAAGCAGGTGAAGTTTTAAAGACAACATAAGCAGGTGAAGTTTTAAAGACAACATAAGCAGGTGAGGTTTTAAAGAAGTGTGGAAAGACAACATAAGCAGGTGAAGTTTAAAGAAGTGTGGAAAGACAACATAAGCAGGTGAAGTTTTAAAGACAACATAAGCAGGTGAAGTTTTAAAGACAACATAAGCAGGTGAAGTTTTAAAGACAACATAAGCAGGTGAAGTTTTAAAGACAACATAAGCAGGTGAAGTTTTAAAGACAACATAAGCAGGTGAAGTTTTAAAGACAACATAAGCAGGTGAAGTTTTAAAGACAACATAAGCAGGTGTAGTTTTAAAGACAACATAAGCAGGTGAAGTTTTAAAGACAACATAAGCAGGTGACGTTTTAAAGACAACATAAGCAGGTGAAGTTTTAAAGACAACATAAGCAGGTGAAGTTTTAAAGACAACATAAGCAGGTGAAGTTTTAAAGACAACATAAGCAGGTGAAGTTTTAAAGACAACATAAGCAGGTGAACTTTTAAAGACAACATAAGCAGGTGAAGTTTTAAAGACAACATAAGCAGGTGAAGTTTTAAAGACAACATAAGCAGGTGTAGTTTTAAAGACAACATAAGCAGGTGAAGTTTTAAAGACAACATAAGCAGGTGACGTTTTAAAGACAACATAAGCAGGTGAAGTTTTAAAGACAACATAAGCAGGTGAAGTTTTAAAGACAACATAAGCAGGTGAAGTTTTAAAGACAACATAAGCAGGTGAAGTTTTAAAGACAACATAAGCAGGTGAAGTTTTAAAGACAACATAAGCAGGTGAAGTTTTAAAGACAACATAAGCAGGTGAAGTTTTAAAGACAACATAAGCAGGTGAAGTTTTAAAGACAACATAAGCAGGTGAAGTTTTAAAGACAACATAAGCAGGTGAAGTTTTAAAGACAACATAAGCAGGGGAAGTTTTAAAGACAACATAAGCAGGTGAAGTTTTAAAGACAACATAAGCGGTGAAGTTTAAAGAAAGTGTGGAAGCAAA